>NC_066877.1:7528857-7795752 GCF_022985175.1 Labeo rohita | reverse complement strand
CGAGAAGACGACTGACAGTTACTTTGTGCTTAAAACAATAAAAGCACTGATTCAAGTAATATTGCAGAACAGGTCATTGTTATTAGTGGCTGTTTCGTTATTATTGGTAGTATATTGTAAATATTATTCTTATTCACTACTCATTTGAACCTTTTTAACATTTTATTAAATACTATTATTGCAAACAATATTATTTATTATGCTTTTTACACTAATACGATTCATAAAGTATATCATGGTCAAGATCTCATCTATTATATAAAGTAACAAGTCTAATTTCACCAGAATACCTTTATTTATATAGCCAATCGGTCTTTGTCAGGTGACGTCACACTCACGAGAATCGAATTGCATTTTGGGTACCGCCGCCATTTGTAAGGTATCAAAGCCGATGTGTTCTGTAGTTGCAGAATTTTTTTTTTTATTTACTTCAAAATGGTACGGTATTGTTGTGTTAAAGTCAGCGATGCTAAATTACACGACAGAAAAGGTTAAAAACTGACCACGAGGAAAGATATTTTAGGTCTCCTACTTGAAGGAAACATTAGACAACATGCAGCGGAAATAACCAAGAAGCGTCAGATGGTATGCATATCAGCGGTGATACGCAAAATCATCATATTTGCCCTTGACATTTTCATAAAGTAAGTAAGCGATTTTTTAGTATGTGCTTATGCTCTATTTTCTTTAGTACCTAACGTTATATCCACATGTTGTTTTGGGATATCAGTGCTATTCAGTGGTGTAGTGCAGGTATACAGTCTAATGACAAGCGTGGATAAATGCAAATATTCCCTAAAAGCACCCAGTAAAGACAGTGATGCGGTCAGGAACGTGGCGCCGGATTCCTGTGAAATATGTTTGATGGTTGCGCCGGCGCCGTCCCCCCACCACAGATGTTGTCTGTTCATACGCAAGAGCATGTCATCTTAGTGGTAAATTAATTATTATGATAACTAATTTGAATTAGTACATTATAACGTAAACAATACCTTAAGAATGAAAAGCAGGTTTTTAAACCGATGAACCAGACAGCCAGGGAGCAGAAACGCGTCATGTACCATGCAATGTCACGCAGTTGTTTTATGCATAGGTGTAGAGATTTATTTTATTTCACTACTGAAATTGTTAACTAAATACTTAAATGAATACTTAACTAAAATACATTTTTAATATTTTTATTTTTTATGTATTTCTGTATTTCATATAGGTTGGTGTGACTAAACTGTAAGAAAAAAAACACATTGCAGCCAGCTGAGATGATGAAATTCTCACTTAATTTTAAATACTTTTGTTGACTTCATGCACCTCAGATTGAATCTGCTTGCACAAACACTGTTTTATACCGTTACAGGCACAGAATTACCCCTCATTAGTTTGTGGTGTCCTTTGGACACAGTATAGCAATGATTGACTGCTTTGAGATTTTCACAGAGAAACCATTCAGTGTAAAAGTGTGTGCCAGAAAGTGTTCTACCTACAAACTATTAATTATTTGACAGATCATCTAGCACTTATAAGAATCCATGTAGAAAGGGTCATCAGAAATGTTTGGCAGAAGCATCAAATCATCATCATCACATTATTATTATTATTAATTTTATTATTTATTTTCATTTTATTATTCAACTTACTTTGTAGTGCTTGCACTGTGTCCACTTAGCAGTGTGTTGATGTTCATATGCTTGTCACTAGGGCTGCAACGATTAATCGAACGACGTGTTAATCGAACAATGTCGTGAGGGGCGTTTAGTCAATGAAGCCGGTACTTTGATTAGTAGTAAAGCTCCATCACGTGCGTTCAGCTGGAGCGGCAAGTAATACACAGAGCCGTAAAGCACTGACAAGCTACGCCAAATCGCGCTCAAAATCGAATTCGATTTTGCGCGCGATTTGGCGTAGCTTGTCAGTGCTTTACGGCTCTGTGTATTACTTGCTCTGTGTACTGAACGCACGTGATGGAGCTTTACTACTAATCAACGTACCGGCTTCATTGACTAAACGCGCCTCACGACATTGTTCGATTAATCGTTGCAGCCCTACTTGTCACATCTGCTGTTATGCATTTTTAAGCTGATTTTTAACACAGTGTTGTATTTATAATAAAGTTTGTATAATGACATTTTCATAAATGTGTTTTTGATTGACTCCTTATCAGCACTTGTTATCAGCCAAAATATGTACGGAAAATGCTGAACAAACAGGGTAAAGTTTAATAGTATAAGGGAATGTGCAAATCAATGGTAGACAAAAACAGAACATACAAGTGTATTTGTAAGTAAACAATACACGTTTTTATACCGTAAACAAGAACATGTCATATTTCCAACGAGGTTGAACACCGGCAGCACTCAACTTTTTGCGGTCAGGTAACGTTAAGATGTTAATTTATTATTGACAAATTATATAAATTAAGGTTCCTAAAACTTCTGCTGAGATTATCTCGGTCCCATATCTACTTGGTTTGCTTCTGTTTCTCCAGTATGATGATTTAAACAGTCTTGTCTTTACGGATCTGTATACTTTCAGTTCACGGCTCAGTGCAACGATACCTTCAAAATGGCGCCTCGGTGACGTCACACATAGGCTGCGTCCGAAAGCTCTAAAATGCTGCCTTCGGAGGCAGCATTCCAAGGCAGGAAGGCATCAAGGCACGTCCGAATTCTAATTCTGCTTCACTTCCTGTCTCCGGAGGCACCTTCTTCTGATGGAATTTTGAAGGCAGCATAGATGTATCCTTCGCTGCCTTCGATTTCCCACAATCCTGTGCGTGTGCGTCATATAGGCTATATAAATAAAGATATTCTGGTGAAATTAGACTTGTTACTTTATATAATAGATGAGATCTTGACCATGATATTCTTTATGAATCGTAATAGTGTAAAAAGCATAATAAATAATATTGTTTGTAATAATAGTATTTAATAAAATGTTAAAAGGGTTCAAATGAGTAGTGAATAAGAATAATATTTACAATATACTACCAGTAATAACGAAACAGCCACGAATAACAATGACCTGTTCTGCAATATTACTTGCATCAGTGCTTTTATTTATTTAAGCAAAAAGTAGCCGCCATTCTCAGTCGTCTTCTCCGACACACAGACCTTCGGTGGGTAATGACATTGAGGTCTTTAAGTATTATTAAAGCATTTCGCTAGATGTGAACAATACTGGTCCAGAAGCACTTCCTTTTTTTTTTTTTTTTTGTTTGTTTTTTATTTTTTATTTTATTTCACATATACAAATACATCTTAAAGGTGCTAATGTAACATTTTCCTCCAGTCAAATGTTATGTTGGTTGTATTTTTTTGTGATGTTTGTGTACCCAGCTAACAAAAAAAGGTCGCCACAACGTCCCCTGAATGGCATCTGCGAACGTCCCCTGGACGTCATCGTGTAGGGTTTTTTGGACGTCATGGGGACGTTGCGAGTTCGTTCGCGGGACGAAACTGGGACGTTCGCGGAACGTCCGGAGGACGAAACGGGGACGTTCACGGGACGTACCACGGACAATTGCGGGACGTTCATGAAAACATTGTGGGGACCTATAGCGAACGTTCGCTACAGGTCATTTTAATATACGTAAACATGTCATTAGTCAGATCAGACAAAATTGATCTACCCAAGGAATAAACACACAAGCAATAGTACATTAACAATACATTTTTATTTGTTAAAATATTTTTCTTTTGTGTGTGTGCGTGTCTGTCTGTCGTCTGACGTGTGTTCCAGATGTTGTTCGTTATCCAGGTCTGATTCCACCCTTATGTTCGAAACCTAAAACAATATAAATGAACAAAAATCAGCAATGGTTTTAAACCTTGACTTCGTCTTTGCATAATGACATAATATTCTATCAAACTGAATCATTATCTGCGCGAATGACACCTGCGTAGAATTTCCCGATTGATAGCCAACCTCTTATGATTTTTAGGCCATTGTTCCTATTCTATGTGCGTTTATCAAAAATGCACTTAACACAAAAGCACCAGCATATCGCTGTTTGTTCAATATTGAAGTTCAATATCTGTCAATATTGTATACGTTTAATCGTTTCAGCTTTACGAAAATCTGATATATGGCAATATATGTAAAACACATATATAATATATGTCGATGTATGGATTACACAGATATATAAAATAGCCGCTTTCAAATATGCGACATATATTTCCCTAAATACACACACATGTCTTTATATTACATGTTCATATATGGGCAACAATGTATATGTAAATGAAATATATGTTAAATATATTTACATATATTTGAACTAAAAATTTAATGGCAAAATATAAATGGCAAAAACAGAATAAGGGTAATGTTTAAAAAACTTTTAATTAACTGATCAGCTACAAAACACAATAATATTAACACTTTTTTTAAAAAAGTTATTTAAAATGTATTAAAAGGGATAGTTCCCCAGAAATGAAAATTATTTAATTATTTACTTACCATCATGTTGGTCCAAACCTTTATGAGCTTCTTTCTTCTGCTGAAAAAAGACGATATTCTGAAGAATGTTTGTAACCAAACAGTTTTGGGGCTCCACTTACTTTTTTAGTATTTTCCTATCATGGAAGTAAGTGGACAACAACTGTTTACAAACATTCTTCACAATACCTTTTTTGTGTTCAGTAGACGAAAGAAGCTCATTCAGGTTTGGATCAACTTGATGGCAGTTAAATAATACAACATTTTTATTTTTGGCTGAAGTTACAGTAAAACAATCAAGTGGCAATATAGTGACAACTACTTTAATTCAGAATTTTTTTTTTTTTTTTTTTTTTTTTTGTTTTTTGCTGATGCAGTTCAGAGCTCTGCCATTTTGCAGTTCAAGGCTGTACCAATTTGGCCAGAAGTGGTTCCTGGGATGTATCATCATCAAAGCAACTTAAAAAATGCAGAAAATTAAGTTAGAAGCACATTAATCCTAAAAAGAGCAAGAAATCAGAAAATAAATTCATTGCTATTTCCCATCTTCTTAGGACACAAATATTACAATTTCATGATTTTTTTTTTTTTTTTTTAAACATGATTTTTTTATTATTAAGTTTGGTTGACTAAAAATCATGTGATGGCATTATTTATGATTCTCAGATTTAAACTATCACCAACAGCACAACAATGCAAAAGGACGCTAAATTATGAAGATTGTGTAACGTTGTTTTACTTTTCCCCTCAGCTCCCCTGCGACTAGCAACAAACCTTAAATATTGTAGAAACTGTTATAGCGACCTTCACGTCAGCACTGCATAGAAATTAATATCTATGAGAAATGTTTAGGTGCACACAGCATATTAATATCATCATGAAGAAATAATACACATAATGTAAATGAAGTAAAAGAGTTACTTTTGGCATTTCCTTGATATAACTAACTTTCCTGTCTGCTCTGTGTTGTGATTGAAAGAAAATATCTCTCTGAGAAAAAGTTCAGGAGAGCACAGCACAGCACATAAATATCACTATAAATCCATATGACGTTATAAAATACAAATTTTAAATGAGATAAAACACTTACTTCAAGTGTTTCCCTGTTAAAAGCAACCTCCACGTCAGCACTGCAATTCAGATCTATGAGAAAAGTTTAGGTGCACACAGCATATTAATATCATCATAAAGTAATATTACAAGTAAATGAAGTAAAACACTTACTTTCTGTGTTTTCCTTGATAAAACCAACTTCTCTGTCCGCTGCATCACGAGTGAAAGAAAATATTGCTATGAGAAACAGTTTAAATACATAAATTTCGCTATAATTCCATATGACGTTATAAAACACTTACTTTCCCTGTTAAAAATGACCTCTACGTTAGCACTGTAATGCAAACGAGATCTGTAAGAAACGTTTATGTTGGTTTAGAAGCATACAGCTATAAAATATATATGTTAAATGAGGTAAAACACTTACTTCTTACGTTTCCTTGTTAAAAGCACTGCGTAACGTTAATATCGTCATAAAGTAATAATAGCTTATAAAACACATATCGCAATTGAGGTAAAACACTTACTTCCGGTGTTTCCTATGCCCTGTCTGCCCCGCATTGCCAGCGAAAGGAAATAACGTTATCTCTCTGGGAAGAAGTTCAGGAGTACACAGCTCTCGTCTGTTCCGCATCGCCAGTAGAAAAAAAAAAATGAGAAAGGTTTAGCGGCATACAGCCCATTAATATCATTATAAAACGATATTATATTACAAAACACATTTTGTGCGTAAGATGAAACACTTTATTCCGTTGTCTCCGCATCGCGAGGGAAGAAAATGGCCTCTGTGAAAAATATTCCAAATGGGTCAGGCGCACACGAGCAAATGTCCCGGATGTGACTAATACGGATGAAAGGCCGTATTTACACTAACTAGTGTTCATCACAACAAGTTTAAATCTTTACTCTGAAAGTCCTTAACGCCAGGATATATATATATATGTTTATATATGGCCATGTATCACATTTCTATATGGGTGCTAACGTTAGCTTCAAAAGTGTTTAGGCTAACGGCCAGCAGTCTTACACGACGGACAGCCTCAGCAAACGTTTTAAAAGGTAAACTTTTCATAAAATGTAAATATTACGAGATACGCAGTGGTTACGGTACTTAATGTCTACAAGTATAAAAGTATAAATACCTTTTCGACCGGACAAAAGCGAAAACTCAAGACCATATCTGGGGAAATCACCATGACCGTTAACTGTCACTCAGCGTTGCCATGGATACATGCGCCTACCCTAAGTGACGTCACTCGATCACCAGCTCATTTGATTGGCTTTTACACTTTTATTTTTGCGCTGCATAACAGTCTTAAATGCAATAACTAAAAAAAAAAAGTAATTTTCCTTAATAACTTGTCTTGTCAGCTTACCAACAGCTTGATAGCCTATGTAAATATTAAAAAGTAAGAACTGATTTATTTGTCTTACCTGTGTTATTTTCCACTTTCTTTTCTATTCTTCATGTTTTCCTTGGCTGCATTCATCACTCTTCAGGGATTCAACCTTATTTTATTTATGTATGGGGAATACATAGGGCCTAATTGTAGCCTAGGTTCAATTACATTATTGAAGTGTATCTTGTTTTTGATGTCGAAATGCTGAAACAGACTTGATAATTACAGAAGTTACTTTTTCTTTTGCATAAATTAAAGTTATTTATTTTGCCACAAATTAAAATATATAGTTTATAGTATAGTATATAATAATAATAATAAAAATAATGCCAATCTTTCCATTTTTCATTCCAATATCACAGTTAAAAAAGGGATTTTGTTTTAAGGAAATATCCTTTAAAATCCAATATGGGTTTATTATTTGTTTTATTATTACTTGTCTTTAATTTAATGAACTCTGAGTTGCAAGGTGTCAGGTAAAGTCCAAGCATGGGCGACTGGATTTTTCATGTGTTGTTATGGGGATGTTTGCAAACTGGTTCGGGCGAATGTCCTCCAAATGTCCGCCAGCGAACGTCAAAAGAGAACCAAATGCGGACGTAAGTGAACGTCCTTTAGAACGTCCGTCAGCGAACGTTACAAAGCGGACCAAATCCGGACGTCCTTAAACGTTCGACAGTGAACGTTATAAAGCGGACCAAATACGGACGTCGTCCAAACGTCCGCCAGCGAACGTTACAAAGCGGACGTACTGCGGACCTAAACCGACGTTCGTAACGTCCGGGGGACGTCCCCTGTTTGCTGGGTAAGGTTAAAAAAAGAAAGAAACAGGAAGTGTATCGGGACCAGTATGTTTACATCTGACGAAATGGTCTATATTTAACTGTATAAGATCGTTTTTCTACAAAATCTACAACTTAACCGTTAGGTAACCTAGCAACGGCGTCACGTTCTACTGCCTCTGAAGTCTGTCTGACCGAAACTAGAGTTCTTCTAGAGTTTCCTTCGCAGCCTTCGAAGTCACTGCCTGATAAGGCAGCGAGGCAGCAAGTCAGCTGACTAGGTTTTCGGACGCAGTCATTAGGTGTGTTCGACTTCATCTATGGCTACAGACGAGAGTAGCCGAGAGCAGTCGCGGGCGGAGTTGAAAACGGAGGCGTCAAGTGGGACACTTTCTGCTCTCGTTAGTGAAGCTCTCGCGGTGTTTGCATGCTCTATCACAGATGAAGTGAATTAAATGCAGTATTTATCAAATACACAGACTTTTCAAAAGCATTTTAATGAGCAACAGAAACACGTTTCATATACTGCTTATTACAACGCCATCTGAACAAGAATTGATCAACATAAACATATACTATTTAAATACTAATAAAGTGGGGTTATATATGCCTTTACCAGTGTTTTATGATAGATCTGACTCAATATAACATTGCGACTACAGTAAAAACACTTTTACTGTTCTAAAAACACAGATTTCTCAGCATTATCGGACTTTAGGATGTTAGAATAAACCCAAAACACACGTGATCGTTTTCATGCGGTAAATCTGCCAATCATGAAACAGCCACGTGGTCATCAGAGCTCCTGCAGCCGCTCTGAAGAAACTGCGCCGGTTGAGTCACTCGGCTGCTCTCGAATCGCTATCGCGGTACTTTGATGCCACACGTGACAGTCACGAGGCGTCGGCGCCACCTCAAGTCGGACAAAATTTCTAAACGGCATGCACTTCTTCAAGTCAGAATTTGATCGAGCTGCGCAGCGCTGCGTTAAGTCGAACACACCTATAATAAAGGCACGTGACTGACAAAGACCGATATGACGCGCACACACAGGATTATGGGAAATCGAAGGCAGCGAAGGATACATCTATGCTGCCTTCAGAATTCCATCAGAAGAAGGTACCTCCGGAGACAGGAAGTGAAGCAGAATTAGAATTCGGACGTACCTTGATGCCTTCCTGCCTTGGAATGCTGCCTCCGAAGGCAGCATTTTAGAGCTTTCGGATGCAGCCTGAAACTAGCGAATTCCCTCATCGTAAGCAACAAAGTACAGTTACGAACTGTGTAAGTAAGAGATGCATTTATCATACAGTGTATGGACAGCTTCATTGATTATAAGAAGCTGGAGGTATGAGTGCTTAGACACTAGCTAGAGTCGTTTCCACTGCGTGATTCAGTCTAATAAAATGCCCAAATTTGCCCAAAATGCAGGATATGTGGGCAGAAAATGTATATTTATGTCATTTAATATAGTTAATCAAGATCACACGAGTGCCTTTTTTTTTTGCAAAAATCACAAATGTGATATTGACTTTATACAACAATTCAATAAAGTAGAAGTTAACATTAAGAGACTTACGTTTTAGACACCATATTGTCTATTTTTGCTCTATTTCGCCAACAAAAAATCATTCCAAACACAGCCACAGCACTGGTTTGCATCTCTGAACAACATGACGGTGTTTCGTTCCTGAATGAATCAACCGTTTAAATGATTCGGTTCAATCGCAATGACTCGGTTATTAACAGTGACTTACTGACATCTAGTGGCGGTTGTAATTCCACATTTTTTTTTACATTTCAAATATCAGCATTCAACGTTTTAGGATTAAAATTATTCATGCATTTGTAACTGCAGGTTAAATGCATTCATGTCCTGCATTAAACAGTGGGTAAATACATCTAAATGCCAGTTCAGATGCAGCGTTTGTGCTTCCTCTATATTGTTGATAATGATTTTATTTGTGTGGTAACAGCCTAAAATGTCTTATTATTCTAAGTGACTTTAATGATTAAATATAAGAATTTGACGCAAAACATAATGCACACTTCTAGAAAACAAAAATGGCTTTATAAAGGTAAACAAATGTCCACAAAAGGTAAAAATCACTTTAAACTTGTTTGAAAATATTAATTTATATATATATATATATATATATATATATATATATATATGTAATTCTTCTTTGCTTAGTGATTGTTTGGTACACCTAATGGTCTACTTGCACAATACATCCGCGTTCTACTTGTTAGGGCTCGGTAGTTTCCGGTTAGTGTTCAGCGCACCTGCATCAAAGAACTTGCCTGCATACAGACAGTCATGAGAACGCAGATTATTACTACATTTTAGGGCTGGCATTTCTTTAAAAATACAGTTAATCATATTCAACCTGCTGAAAGGTTACTGCAAATTCTGCATTCTGAATAATAAATAAATATATTTCCCCACTAACCTGCCGCATTCTCACGAACGGTATTTTTCTTTTACTGATCATATTTCATACCTGATGAATGTACAGTTTTAAATGAGTTTGACTGATAACACCCTCACGAAAATTACTATAGTAGAAGTGCCATGTTTTCCCCATTTTTACCAACAGCAACTTTTACTACAAATAGCCTACCATCGTTAAACTATGGACAGTGTAGTAAAACCCGAGTTAATTTGTGGTTATATGGTTTAACTTCAATTGCAGTTTTTGGTTTTGGTTTTTGGTTTTATTTTCAGTAAAACCAGGGGCGTCGTTCGGTTTTTACTCCAGCCCCGAATGTTTTTTTTTTGTTTGTTTGTTTCGCCCTATGATTTCCACGGAATTTGTCAAAGTTTGAATTAATCAAAAGTTGGTCATTAAACTTAAATCAAGTCGCGATAGGGTCTAGTATCTGTAAATATTATGCCGCAAAAGACTATTTAAATATGAATCCTGCACGTTCTTCGTGTCTTTTTATGAATGACCGGCGCGGATGCGCGGTTTCGGTTTCTACACATGTAATACTGACGCGTGCAGTGATTTTAGCGTCTGCCGTTTCACTAAATGAGGGCATAAATACATTAGTCACTTCATGAGCATTTCACTGTTTCATTTGAGTAAAACAAGCGTCAAATATATACACAGAAATATAAAGGTTTTCACGACAAGTCGGCAACCCGTCAAAATAAAAGTTCGGTTTAACTTTATTCATCATTCAGTATAATGTACGTGCCTACTACTACTGCTACTACTACTATTAATTAATAAAAATGTATACTTTTTTTCATGCAATATTTCTTCCATGTTTTACATTTTAATAGTAAATTCCCTTTATTTGCCAAAAATAAAATATAATTTTTATTAAAAGATCAATTAAGTCAATATTTTATACCTTCATCTGATAACCAGAAAAATACACAATACAGAATTCCATAAGGCTATTGTAAAAATAAATAAAAGCTGTTTTTATGGATTCAAATAAACAGACATGCTAAAACATATTTGGTAACAATAAAACGTAAAGTCAGAAAAAAATAAAACATTTCATAGGGTCCCAAACATGTACATTTTCTTAACTTTTGATAAATTGATGGTAAATTGTATAAGATTAATGGTTTTAATTAATTACTAATTAAATAATTAATAAAATTAAATGTAACCATTAAAAAGAAGACCAGTAAAATGAAAATTTGAAAACAGAATTTGAAAAAAATAAAATAAAACGGAATTTGGGAAAAAAATAGGGCCCTCTTTTTGCATACAACTATATATTTGTTACAGTTATAAATACATTTTCAAATGTATTATTTTATTTGTCTAACATATTTTTGTAATGCTATAATTTTGTTATAATACTTTGTGCAGTGATTACTATTTACTATTGTTAATAGTGTGACAAGGTCTTTAACCCCCGGTTTAATGCCCCTGGACCCACCTAGTAGGATCCAGGTTCAACCACTTGTGTCTAACAAAATCTTATGTGCGCATGATTTCAGCTCCCACCGACTACCACTAGCCCCTGATGTTTTGGCACCAGCCCCGGATGTTTTAAAATCCTAGAAACGCCCCTGAGTAAAACCATTTGTTTGTGTGTCTTGTGCTCTTATTCCAAGCCCCTACTTCTTATTCCATTGTTTAAATGGCTGAATGAATGTGCGGTAACTGCCTTGTTTAACGATGTTAAACATTTAAATAATAGTATCACGCTGACAGTGCGACTATTGAATATTCATATTTTGGTATTAGAATACATACAGTGCAACGATGACAGAATATGACACAGAATAGTGACGAACATATTTAATACAGATGAATAAAGGTTCATTATGATCTTATTAATCGGATCGCACAAACTAAAGTGTCGTGATTAGGCCACTATAGAACACTGACACCTGTGGTGAACAATCATGTATGATTACTAGAAACCGCTTTCTCAGATCGGTTTATGTTGGATTAAAACTTCGCGTTCCGTTGAGTTTGAAAATTCTGTACTCAGTAATTATCAGAATATGTCTTCTCCTGTCTCTGAAAATGTCCAAAATCGCGCGAAATCTCATTTTATTAGGCGTTTAGGTCAACTAGATAATTACAGCGCATTGAAAATGTGCATAACCGGAAGTAACTGAGCCATACACGTTCAAAATGGGAGTGCGTCACGAGGCCCAGTGCAAGTAGTCCATTCACTGATCAAATATAAGCTTTTATCTTAGAATTAGGCTTTCTCAATGATAACAAGGACAAGATAAAAACATGAATCGTTTTTATATAAGGTTTGTTTATTTTGAAGGGCAGCTTTGACACAATTCAAACTCTGAAAAAAGCATTTTATGTTTGGGGTTAATACAAACAGAAGGCATTATAGCCAGATTGCAAAAGTAAGTCAGTTATAATTTTCAGTATTATAAATCTAGGCCGATTTCCTGTCAGTAACGCGAAGAAGTTTATAGCTAATAAGTCTCTACCTTGTGGTCTTGAAGGAAATGCACAACTTCCTGTTCCTAAGCAGCGCATCAACTGTCAGAAACCGATCGTGTCATATCTGTGAAGATACGGGTAAAATTAGTTTCAGACATTTGGAAGTGAAAGAATATGTCAGACAATGTATTCCTGGTCACAGCTATTTGCATAAAATGACGTAGAAGAGAGTAGAGAAAAAATAGAGCAGATCTGTCAGAGAAAAGCTGTCGCGGAATACACAAACACACACACACTTTTGTATGATTTATATGCTGTTTTCCTTGAGGGGGCCAACAAAATTGCTCCACAGTGTCAGATGTTTCACGATTTACTAACCACTTACTTGACATTTGGTCCTCACAATGTAGGCTAAACAAGTACATGCACACATTATTCAGATAGAAGACAGCAGGATGACCACTAATAGGCGTGTGAACGCAAACACATGAAAATGAGCATGTCTTCGTGTCATGCACTCGAAGGCAAATGAAAGCCACAGAACACAGGAAATACAAGTGAAATAGAGGCAGTCTGTTGTTTGACCGCTTTATACTGAATCACTCTCTCCATCCCTCTCTTGTTTCTTTTCTTCTGTCTGATTGGCAGGTTAGAAACTCTGGGTTCAGACCACACTGCTTTAGCAGTTTGCAGTTTGTGGTTGTAGCTTCAATATTTATACCACGGCATAAAACCATATTGAGCTTGTTGGAACTATGGGAAGCTTCTTAAGTTGCAACCGAAGGTAGGTCATCTGAATAAATTGATATTATGCACTGAGATCAAGCACTAGCAGTATTTAATTTCTGTTTTTGGATTTTTGGTTGAGACTTAAAAAGTAATCTAACAACTATATTGCTTATTGTGATAGTGTCAGAGTCTACGGCTAATTACTTTAATGTTTCTGAAATGGAAAACTGTATGTGACTTTATATAATTTACATATTTTATTTTTATCCTCAGAAAGAAAAAACCTGAAAACACTGGTAAGCAAATTATTCAGATGATATATTCTGATAAAGAAGCTAATGCAATGCATTAATAAGGAAGTATCTTCTTACATGGTTTAGCAGACTTTTGACACAGTATGCAAGCATGCGTTCAATTTTACGTCAAAGTTGATGTGGTTCACACTAAATGTTTTACTGTGTGCACTTCTGTAGCTGATGGCTAATTAAATTGTTTCAGTTTTGTGATGTTGTACATTTAGGCAAAGCTATGATAATTATTGCATACAGTGAATGGATACACTGTTCAGTGATATGTACTTCTATGTTTTATGGAGCAGATAATGGCCATCAGACTGAAACAGCAGCAGACACAAAGGTACGAATACAAATTAGTCATGTTATTAGACTGCTTATTCAGTATTAAACCATTTGTTTTCGTGTAGCTCTTATATTTTTAGTATTGATGTTGAGATTCACACTCCTGATAGCATCGTGTTAAAACAAGGAGGCGTTAGTTTAGATGATATGTCAGTTTCAGTACAGGTGTTTTTGGCTTTCAAAGTTGTTCCATCCAAAAAAAACAAAACGGTTGATGGGTTTACTTGTTTTGCATTTTAGGGCTTCATTATGTCTGCTCTGAATGAGTCTCTTTACTGTAATATTCAAATGATAATCATTTAGTCACATTGGTTTTTCCTGTTTCTCCAAATGATGCTCGCAATGAGACAGAAATAGCATCCAGGCAGGAAAGTGTGTCAAAGCAAATGACTTTGAACTTTAAGTTCTAAGATGCTTATGCATTTAAAGGAAATATGGATGCACCAAATAGAATCTTTCAGTGCAATCACATTCAACTTCATAAAATAACTAATACTTTAGAAAAACGTACATTTTGCCAGTCAAACGTTTTTGAACAGGAAGATTTTTAATGTTTTTTAAAGAAGTCTTTTCTGCTCACCAAGCCTGCAATTTTTTACTATTTGAGTATATTTTAAAATGTAATTTATTCCTATGATCAAAGCTAAATTTTCAGCATCATTACTCCAGTCTTCAGTGTCACATGATCCTTCAGAAATCATTCATGCTGATTTGCTGTTCAAGATATATTCTTTATTATTGTTATCAGTATTTAAAACAGTTTCTCCAAACTAAAATTCCAGTAATGTTGGATAACAAGTAAACACAATAAAACCACATACATTCAGACAAGACTCAATTATTAAACAGTAAGATTTTAAATGTTTTTTAAAGAAGTCTTTTCTGCTCACCAGGCCTGCATTTATTTGATCTAAAATACAGCAAATTTTTCTATTTGAATATATTTTAAAATGTCATTTATTTCTGTGATCAAAGCTAAATTTTCAGCATCATTACTCAAGTCTTCAGTGTCACATGATCCTACAGAAATCATTCTAATATGCTGATTTGCTGTTCAAGAAATATTCTTTATTATTGTTATCAATATTTAAAACAGTTGAGTAAATTTTTTCAGGATTCTTTGATGAATAGAAAGATCCAAAGATCAGCATTTATCTGAAATAAAAGCTTTTGTAACATTTTACACTAAACCATTCAAAAATTCAATATTTTCTACTCAATATTATTCTACTCAGCTGTTTTCAACATAATAATAATAATAAATGTTTTTTTGAGCAGCAAATCAGAATATTAGAATGATTTCTGAAGGATCATGTGACTGGAGTAATGATGCTAAAATTCAGCTTTAAAAATCACAGGAATAAATTACATTTTGAAATATATTCTAATAGAAAACAGTTATAAGCAACTGTTTATAACTAAGAAAACAGTTATTTTAAATAGTACAAATATTTCAGAATTGTACTGTTTTTGCTGTACTTTGCATCAAATAAATGGAGGCTTGGTGAGCAGAAGAGACTGACGTAAACCTTTAATCTTTTGACTGGTAGTGTACTTATGTAGAATATTGCCACATTAAAGTGAACTTTTCTGACCTCAAGCCTTCATGAAAGACATAGTCATGAAGGATGTATTGATTACATAATGACAATGATTCATTCATTGTGCTGATCATTTTGTGTGTTTTTTTTAATTATGTTTTTATTATTTATTATTTTATTTTTATTATTATTTGTATTACTTTATATATGATTATTATAATTATTAGTCATCTCATTTTCTGTTTAAGTCAAGTCTATGTTTCTTAAAAACATAAAATAAAATATAGATTTAATGCTTCTTTCTTTCTTTTTTAAGGAAGAAGCCATTCTTATTTGTATTATTTTATTTTATTTTATTTTCAGATAGTTACATAAAAACATACCTTTGGCCTAATTTGAATCAGAAGTTTTAAACAAACTTGTTAAAACAAATATGCTTGTTTGAGTCAGTTTGATTCTTGCCCAAAGTGTACAGTTTCTCTGACAGTACTCCATTGTTATACATGCAGTAAACATGATTTTCCATGACCTTGTTCAAACATTAATGCAACTGATACTGAAGTTTGAAGATTTCCTTTGCATAATTCACATGCTTGTGTTTTCTCTCTGACCCACAGACAGAAGATGTGCTCTATGCCTCCATTGACCACGGTAACATCAGTCCAAACAGACCTGTCCGAGACGTGGATGACAACGACTGTGATTATGCTGTTGTAAAGCTCCCTCAAAACACAACAAACACGGTCAAGCACACAATCACCGAGGACAGTTCAGATGATTATGTGCTCATGGGCTGAGCGCTGAGATGCTCACGTGGCGGAATTCAGCACATTCAGCTGGAATGGACACCTGAGATACACAAGCACAACTTTAACAGCTTGTCAGCTTTGTATAGGTTGCAATGATAATTCGCTTTTTAAGTTTTTTATTTATTTGGGATTTGTTTAAATTATTATTACATTCAGCTATTTTTGTCAATGTGAAGTAAAATATGTTAATGACTTTTGATATTTTAAAGCATTTTGAGTAATTACTACCTTCATCTATGTGCACAGTGAATAAAAGTGCATATTATGTCTCTCTTATTTTATGTATGTGTGATATATAAAGTGATCTGTATAATAAAACTCAAGAGAAATTTATATTTTTTCAGTGATGAAAACTAAAATTTTAAACAGTAGTAATCAGGTGACTACTTAAGTACATTAAAGATGAGTCAAATGTGTTTGATATGGCAAATGACTAATTTACAGTGTTGTATAGAACATAGAGAAAATGTAATTACATTTACTCAGTTCAAAGATGCATCTAGCCGAAAAACTTGGGTGAAAAAGCAAAGCTAGTGGACACATTCTCAGTAACTACAGGTCCATTTACACATATGTGATTTCTCTAGCTGTGTTGTATGATGGTTTCAAACACACATTACCAAACCCTTTTAAATCAATATTTATTTATTTATTTTATTGCTTTTATCCAAACTAAAATTCTAGTAATGTTGGGCAACAAGTAAACTAAACACAATAAAACCTCATACATTCAGACAAGACTCAATTATATAATGATATAATATATATATATATATATATATATATATATATATATATATATAAAAACATTGCATCAAATACTGTTGAACACATTAATTTTAATTATCTGTAGGTTATTTAACAATGCATTTCTATGTTTTCAATGTTAGGCTTTCACCTAATATATTTACTTGAAGTACACCTGAGATTTTACAAAAAATGTAATTAAGTATCACATTTGCATGCTCACTGGTTCTCTGACATTGGTTATGGTCACATGACAGGCAGGTAAACACATATAACACTATTTTATTTTCTTATTAAGTTTTTAATTTTGATTGCTTTTAAAATGATTTATGTTCATTTAACTTTTTCTTGATTTAATTAATTATTAGATTTACATTAAACTCACAACCCCCCTGCAGTTCCTTCACAAACTCCAGTTTGGGAAACCTTGATGTAACATAATGTTTAATGCACTTCATGATGTTAATAACAAACAAATTGAATATATTCTCTTACTCTTTGTATTTTAATGTGAATACGATATATTATCCTATTTAAATCAATGTGATAAACGAGGTCAAAAGTAATAAAAGTACTGTGATTATATTACCTGAAATGTGTAATGTAATGGATTATGTTGCTAACTACAATTTTTGTCATGTAATTTGGAATCAGTAATGGATTACAATTCGTAAGTAATCTACCCAACATGTTCAGTGAACTGCAACTTTTTTTCTAGGCAGTAATAATAGACATGTTTAAACAACTTTTATTTATTTACTTACTCACTTATTTAACTTTTTGCATGCTTTACACCTCTAACGAATAGTTCACACAAAAATGAAAATATTCGGAATATTTACTCACCCTCAGGCCACCCAATTTGTAGTTTGTAATTTGAGTTTGTTTCTTCATCGAAACAGATTTGGAGAAATTTAGCATCACGTCTTGTTCACCGATAGAGCCTCTGTGAATGGGTGCCGTCAGAATGAAAGTCCAAACAACTGATAAAAACACCACAATACTCCACAAGTAATCCACACGATTGTCCAACAATGAACGTCTTTTGAAGTAAAAAGCTCCTTGCTTATAATCAACAAGCCCATCATCAGGATGTAATTGATGAACCGGAGTCCATTAATGTTTTTATCAGCTGTTTGAAAACTATTCCTGTGGCGTTTCAATGAGATAATGCTCCCAAAAACAACCACCAGAGGGAGCAATATACTTGTCATGTTGGACGCTATGTAGAGTGTGACCGTAGAACAAAGTTACAAAGCTGTAAGATCTAAATTTGGATCGAATGAAAATTCACACTGTCATAGTTCTTGGGGAACCCCGCGACAAAATCATTAAAGCCAAAAGAAAAAAAAGGCGATGACATCCCACCAGTTTCAGTTTCTGCAGGAGTATCTGTGTGATATCTGAGGGCGTACCTGATCTTTCCTTTCCAGTGACAAGAATTCAGATAGGTGTACAGTTACCCCTAAGTTTCCACATAGTTCCCCTAAACACTGAATCACACTGAATGAAGGGGACAATGTGAGAGTTTTTCTGAGGGGGACAAATGACTAGAGGGGACTAGAGGGTCTGAATCCACGGCTTGACCACAAATCTCACACAGTTGCATTTTTATAACAAACAACCAACCACAATCTCCTCGAGGAGGTGGATCTGTACAGGTACCGGTACAAGTCACTTCTTATTTAACACTGACCGTTTGTGACTGATGTGAAAAGCCTATTTTGGACTGCTCAGATGCTCAAAACTGACTGAAGACCATAATTATATAGTAATTTATGAAACAATTTGTGAAATGGATGTACTATATTTCTTTTCAACAGTGTTTTTCTTGGTGTTCGGAGGGGGTTTCATCCTAAATGAATGATTCCAGAGGTTTAAAAAGAGTTTCTACTGTATATTAAACTCAAAGTAAACCCAAACTATAAGAACAAATGCAATACTGACAATTACAATAATCTTTTTTATTTACATAGTTTGAATTATGTGCAATGTAAAATAAGTTCTCTACATTAGGTCTGGTTAGTATTTATCAAGGAAAACATTGTTTGCTCACACTCTATAAATATGTACAAATTATATTTTTTTAAATGATTCATTTCTAACCAGGCTCGTTGTCTACAAATCTACATATTAGTGATATCGCTGACGCTGAAGTTGTCCCAGTTATTCCTCATCACATACTAAGACAAATGTTCCTTTGTCATCACCTTTCATCTTTTGACTCATTGTGACTTTTGCTCCTCACTCAGGCTCTTTTTGCTTCGGGGATGCTCTCTTGAGATGACTATTTTTCCACTAGTATTGTTTTTCATGTGTAATTTTGACCACAGACATATCTTTGCTCTGGTATCCTGTTTCATCATGAAAAGTGAGTGTCTCTCAAGCGTTGAAGAGTTCAGCTGACGAGTTGTAGATGGAGTTGACTCTCTGTATGTAACTTGCATAGGGTTCCACCTCTTCAACATCAGCAGGCTTCGTACACACAGACATATGCTTCAGTGAGACACACAAAGCACTTTTACAATGGATACACACTGAATTATTGAAAATTACGCTCTATTTAATGA
Organism: Labeo rohita; assembly: GCF_022985175.1. Lineage (NCBI taxonomy): Eukaryota > Metazoa > Chordata > Actinopteri > Cypriniformes > Cyprinidae > Labeo > Labeo rohita. The sequence continues at coordinate 7,776,160 of NC_066877.1, read as the reverse complement.
ATAATGCAGTTTGGTGTATACAAAACAGGGTTTGATAGAAATGTCTTACCTGGGGTGGTTTGTCTTCGGGTGTCGTTGAGATTTTGGATTTGCAGCAAAGCATCTTCAGTGCACTAAAAAGACAAAGCAAAGACAAACAGATGCCGGTAAGATATTTGTCTATCAATTAGTCATTGTACTACGCAAAGTAACAGCGCTGAATCAACGTAATAAATCATCCCACCTTAAGTCATAAAGCTTTCTGCGTAGAATGTAAACCATGGCCAGAGATACAAGAATAAAACAAACAGAACCAACTGTTATGGCAATCGTTTCCAGTAGAAATGAGGGCTTTATGTCTTTTGGACCTGTGAAGAGAGAGGATTTTTTTACTTCGTAATATAATAAATGTTACAGTGCAAGATAGGCAAAAAAAAAAGAAAAAAAAAAGAAAGGAACTAATTGATGTGCTGTATGAGAGTTTATTCACTCTATATGTTTTGTGCTGTCCATTAAAAAAACATTTTGCTCCAAGTTTGCTCCATATTTCACCAGTTTTTCTTAAATTATTGGCGGACATGTGGATATTTAGAAAGTAACCTCTCTTGAAAAGAAAAAAAAAACACTTTTCACATTCTAACTAGTTTAATTTTGTCCTTTTGTTTTTCAAAATCTTCTAAAATTATGTGTCCAACAGTATATATACATGCATATAACAAGAATTCTGTCCCTTTTTTTCTCAAAAGCTTTTCAAATCATGTTGCCCAACAGTGTAAATACATGCATATAACAAGAATTTTGTCCTTTTGTTTTTCAAAATCTTCTAAAATTATGTTGTCCAACAGCATATATACATCCATATAACAAGAATTTTGTCTTTTTTTTTCTCATAAACTTCTCAAATCATGTTGTCCAACATTGTATTTTACATGAATAAAAAAAGAATTTTGTAGTTTTTTCTCAAAAACTTTTCAAATCATGTTGTCCAACAATGTATATCCATGTATATAACAATAATTTTGTCCTTTTTTTCTCAAACATTTCTCAAATCATGTTGTCCGAAAGTATATATATATGCATATAACAATAATTGTCCTTTTTTCTCATAAACTTCTCAAATCATGTTGTCCAAAATTGTATTTTACATGCATAAAACAAAATTTTAGTAGTTTTTTTTTTCTCAAAAACATTTCAAATCATGTTGTCCAACAATGTATATCCATGCATATGACAAGAATTTTGTCCCTTTTTTTCTCAAAAACGTCTCAAATCATGTTGTCCAACAATGTATATACATGTACATAACAAGAATTTTGTCTTTTTTTTCCTCAAAAACTTCTTAAATCATGTTGTCCAACAGTGTAAATACATACACATAACAATAATTGTCCTTTTTTTATCATAAACTTCTCAAATCATGTTGTCCAACATTATATTTTACATGAATAAAAAAAGAATTTTGTAGTTTTTTCTCAAAAACGTTTCAAATCATGTTGTCCAACAATGTATATCCATGCATATAACAATAATTGTGTCATTTCTTTTCTCAAACATTTCTCAAATCATGTTGTCCAACAGTGTATATTACATGCATATAGCAGGTATATTGGCCTTTTTTCTCAAAAACCTCTCAAATCATGTTTTGATGTTTTGTGTAAAATACCTTGATTTATATATATACATATATATATATATATATATAATTTACATTCATTTATTTTCTTTACATATTGCATCATCTCATGATTAATATGGAACACTGTTGTTTCTGACTTTTGATAAAACTTTTTAGGGGGAAACTGTTGTTCATTGTGGAAGTGATGAACCGCGTTAAAAAGCATAGTGTAGCGTAAAAATTTGTATGATTCATATGTAAATAATAAATATTAGTAGGTTTATTATTATTATTACCCTTTTTTAGATCATGAGTTTTAAAACAATGCAATAATTAATATGTTTATAACTTTTCATAGTTTTTGATTGAAAAGCTGACACAGGTGAATATCTATACATTAAATGCATTAGAAAAGCAGCTAAAATAAATGACAGCTATGGTCAAAAAAAAAAAAGCAAAATCTGATTTTAGAAATTTGATTTCTAAAAATCCATCTCAATAGGACATAAAAATTACTACTGATCCACTTATGAAATTAATTGTCAACTCAGTGTACTAACCTGTTGTGAGATGAAGTGTGCTATTCTGCTGCACAGAGCCGGACTCAGATTTGTATGTGGCCACACAGGTGAGCTCACTGATGTTGACCTCATTCGGCAGATATAATCGATTAACCACTATAAAAGATGTGCCATTCTTGACAGAACTGTTATTGGAGGAATAGTTTAAGGCAGGTTCCCAATGAAGAGTGGGTTCTGTCTTTTTAGATGTGGAACTACAGATAGCAATCCTTAGACTGTTTTCACTTTCCAGCCTTGTGGTAAGTTGGTTAACTAAAAACAAAGAACTTTAATTTAATTAATCAGTATGATATCAGTTCAAAAAGCTATTCATGCGTGTGTGTGTGTGTGTGTGTGTGTGTGCGTGCACAATGTATTTAAGGCATCAGTAGCTCATGACTACAGTGGAACAATGAGAGATATAATTAGTTTATCACTGAATGAAACTAGATAACATCAGATTATACATAACCTGTGATGTTAATGTAAACATTTTAAGTTTTTGCAATAGTTTTACAATAAATTGTGTTTGTACTCACCATTTACAGTCACATTTACAGCATAGCTTCCTCCTTTATATGATACATCACAAGAGTAAAATCCTTCATCTTCTATTGAAATCTTGGGAATGAATAAGGAAACTCCATCTGAGGTGTTGTACAGCCTCTTTCCATCATTACATGTGTTGTCCAGCTTGGGTGACAAACCAAGCCAGCATTTCCTGCCTTGCAGGCTGATGTTCCAGACAATATAAATTAATTCTTTCCATTTGACATCAGTGACATTGCCACACTGTAAAGTCACATTTCTGCCCGAAATAAAGGTCTGCTCTGTGAAAACTGCAAAAATAAATAAATAACTTGATAAACTGTACAAAATTTGATTAAATATTGGATTAGAATAAAATGTCTGTTTACACAATATAAAAACTATAAAAACTAACAAACAAATATAACAAACTTTTGACAGTTAAAATAAAATGTGACACATTTAGTCTTTTTTCTTTATACACTAAACTTATCTCTCCCTGCCATGCCAGACTAGTTTTATCCTTTGGTGTGTCATTTCCTTCTTTTACCCTAAAATAGTTCCAACATGTACAGCTGTTCAATTCCGACAATAGACTGGTCACAGTTGGTACTTTCATCAATACAGTTTACTATATAATGTTAATTTGGAAATACTTTACAATTAGGTTCATTAGTTAACATGAACTGAACAATAGTTCTACAGCATTTATTAATCCTAGTTCATGTTAATTTCAGCATTTACAAATGCATTAATAAAATCACAAGTTGTGTTTTTTAAACATCAGTTAATGCACTGTGAACTAACATGAACCAACAATGAATGACTGTATTTTATTAACTAACATTAACAAAGATTAATAAACAGTGTAATAAATGTATTGTTCATTGTTCGGTCATGTTAGTTAATACATTAACTAATGTTAACAAATGACACCTTACTGTAAGGTGTTACCGTTACGTTTACAATAAGGTTTATCAGTTAATATTACTTAATGCATTAAGTAATATATTTATTACAATATGTATTAGTCTTTGTTAACATCATTAATTAATAAATGCACAACTGTTAATTGTTAAGTTTATTGTTAGTTCATGTTAGCAAATAAAACTACCTGGATAAAACTGGATTTTAATAATGTACAGTATTAGTAAATGTTGAAATTAATATGAACTGAGATTAATAAATGTTTAATAAAATTAATAAATTCCATTGTTAGTTCATGTTAACTAATATAGTCAACTAATGTTAACAAATGGAGCCATTCTTCATCATATGTGACCCTGGACCACAAAACCAGTCATGAGTAGCACAGGTATATTTATAGCAATAGCCAACAATACATTGTATGGTTCAAAATTATTGATTTTTCTTTTATGCCAAAAATCATTAGGATATTAAGTAAAAATCATGTTCCATGAAGATATTTTGTAAATTTCCTACTATAAATATATCAAAACTTATTTTTTGATTAGTAATATGCATTGCTAAGAACTTCATTTTGAACTTTAAAGGTGATTCTTTCAATATTTAGAGTTTTGTGCACCCTCAGATTCCATATATTCAAATAGTTGTATCTCGGCCAAATATGGTCCTATCCTAACAAACCATACATCAAAGCTTATTCAGCTTTCAGATGTTGTATAAATCTCAATTTTTTTTAAAAAATGTACCTTACGATTGGTTTTGTGGTCCTGGGTCACATATTAGATGGTGTTTTATTTCCACATGAGAAGCAGCTAGTTCAAAAAATCTAATGCATGTAAAATAGTCAAAAGTTTTAAAAAATGTTATAAAAAGTATGGCAATTAATGGATTTTAGAATAGTTTCTGTTTTTATTTTGTACCCTATTCATTAAAAATGCCAGTGTATTTACACAAATAGATATAAATAAATCAACAAAAGTGTACGTTGTCTGACCTGTCAGTTTTTCAATCACAGAAGCTTGATTCTGATGTGAAACAGTGTCTTGATCTCCTAGGACAGTTAGCGGCACAGCGTGTTAGTAACAGGTTAATGTGAGGCTCAGCACATGCAAACACAATCATTCACTCGAGTGAGAAATACAGTTCATTTCCATTACACAAAAGTGTGATATATTAAAGTTTTAGTAGCTTCTATTACATTTACTGGTCATATTTCTTGTTAATGTTAATCAGAGGTGTACAATATTGCCCACAGATTAAACGAAGACTTGTTTTCATTATTGTAGCACAAGAAAAATGAGGCCTAATTTGGAAGAATATGCAGTTTGAACACCTGGCCTAAAACAACGGCTGCCACACCACACCAGCTACCACATTAAACAGCATTATTGCCAACAGTCACAATTTAAATGTCATTTAGTTCCATGTAAACTGCTCTAAGGTCTTGCACTAGATTTACAGTTTCTTTTCAGATGCATCTGTCAGCCTCAAAAACCTCAGCAACTCATATCCCCCTAAGAATCCCCCCAGAGAGGAAGAGCGCTTCGTCATGGCATGTCCTCTCAAAATAGCAACAAACACAGATAGAAACAAACACTAAGCCATCACATGCACGTGAGAGAACAGATTTCTCATCTACCATTCTGAGTGGAAACATATAAAAATAGACTTATAACCAAATGAGCAACTGCTACTAACCCATAAAGATTTACTTAATGCTTTCAGTATTCTTTGAATGATTTAAATAATGCCATTAACCATAAAGCAAGTGCTTGGACATTCTTAGAAACACTTATAAATGTATGAAATGCCCTTAGAAAAAGACAGTAGGTAAAAAGTATCGCTATCAGACAAAGACGATGTTAGGCCAGAAGGCCGCATCATCTGCGTACGAAGAGGACTAAAGAGTACCAAAAAAAAAAAAGATGTGAACTCACCTCTTGTTTGACTTCTTGCCATAAAGACACTCAGGAGGACGATCACCGTTAATGTCCAACTATTCGCCATCGCTACAAACCTTTGGTCAGACTTCTTGTCTCTGACCTTTAAACGTCCTTTATTGCTATACTCACGGATTATGCGCACTTCAACGCACTTGTAGTAAACGTACCTTCAAAGTGCCATTTTCAAAAGCAATTCTAAAATGTTATGTATTCTTTTTCCTTACTACAAATAAATAAAAATATTTAGACTGACTTAATCCAAGTCTCGAGGATGAAGTAACACATGCTGATTTGTGGAGTTTGAAATGTTTTTCACATCTGCTTATCTCTCTATCAATCTCATTCTCTTTTCACTTGTCTGAATTCTCCTCCTTTTGTTTCCTTCAGCAGTGTGACGCTGTTGTACACTCCTCCATTTTTTTAGAATTTCATATCTTCTCCCACATGAAAATGCTGACTTCCTGTCTTGGTAACCACGGCTGTCATGTGAAAGCGTTTTCTTTGTGCAAGAAGTTTGCAGTTTGGCAGTGTGTGATGTGTTGATGGCGATTATTTACTGGTTAATTTTGTTTTATTTAGCTGTCAGAATGATGAGATTATGTGACTTTATAATCTACAAACCTACGAAAGAGGCTGTTTCATTTCTATTCATTCTTTGCTAACGTTAAGTAGGGGATCACTACAAAGTCACAAGCACAAAATGAATCTTAAAAGGCTGATCAAGACATTTTTACCGTGAAGGGGTTCATTTTTAATAATGACAGTGTGGCTATACCTGTACATTATTAGGCTAATTACACAGCTACAGCTTAAAGGGGTCATCGGATGCTAAGATCACTTTTACATGTTGTTTGAACATTAATGTGTGTTGACAGTGTATGTACAAATCTACCCTATAATGATAAAAATCCATGCAGTGGTTTTTAATTAATCTGTAAAAATAATATCCCCTTTTTCAAATCAAGCCGTTCTCAGATGCCTGTCGTTGTAGCGTCACACCAACAGAGGCCTCTCCCATGATAGTTGATTGACATGAGTGTTTTACCTCAGATCACCTGTCACAGTCCGCCCTCTTTGTTTTGATGCCAGAGCAGGGATGTTAGACAAGAATATCTCAGATTGAGCGATTGAGGTGTTGTGTTGCTGGATGTAATAATGAACATAGTGGTCGTCATTTACGTTCATAATCACTGCGCTGCTTTGTTTACAGCGGTAATCAGGGGAACGCTGTATTATTAGTACACTGTAAAAATAAAAAACACAATTTGTTGAATCAGCTTACAATAATTTGTTACCCTGCTGCCTTAAAATTTTAAGTTCAGTCAACTAAAATAGGTTTAGTCAACTTGAAATGTTAAGTTGTACTAGGTAACAACTTAGATATTTGTGTTTGCTAAACTTAACAGATGGGTAAGTAACCCAGCTGCCTTATAATTTTAAGTTGATTCAACTCAAATATCTAAGTTGTCACTTAGTATAATTTAACATTTAAAGTTAAATAAACTTTTTTTGAGTTGACTGAACTTAAAATTTTAAGGCAGCCAGGTTACAAATTATTTTAAGTTGACTCAACAAATTGTTTTTTACAGTGTAGGGGTGGGAGAAAAAAATCGATTCTCCGATGCATCGTGATTCTCTCTTAAACGATTCTGAATATTTCAGAATCAATTCTGGGCTTGTTTTTCCATGTGGCACGTGTGCGCGCTAGTGACGTGGTGGAAATATTGAAAACTGAGAGTGTGATGCATAGTGATATTGAGTTGATAATGAAAATGGAATTGAATCATGAAACCAATGAAGATTCACACCCCTGCTTTTAAGATGGCAGTACTGACATACAGAAATTCCAATTATAAACAAAAAGCAAATAAACTGCAATTTTGTTAAAAATAAAAATCGGAAATGTAGATCAAGAATCGTTTTGGAATCGGATCTTGACTCCCAGAATCGGATCGGTTCGAGATGCCTGAAGATTCCCACCCCTAATCATTAGTCCATAACCGCCAGCTGCTGGCAGAGACTGAAAGCATTGTTTTATTTGTAATAAAATAATGGTAATAAAATAACTTTTGAACAAACAAGTAATGTTTGAACTTAATATTTGTTAGGCTAGTAGGTTTTGCTGTGATATTGAAATTGGAATCGAGAACTGTACAATTTAATTGGTATATAAAATTTTGATGTCATATAAGTTTATTTATTAAAATAAAAGATAACATGGGTCAAAACAATATTAACAGCAACAATTGTTTATTTTATTTATTTATTTATTTTTTGTGGCAGGGCCAGTGAAAAATTTGACCGGGCTAGTAAAAAGTTGAAACACTGGCCCGACCAGGCCAGTAGAAAAAATCCTTAGCGTTGAGCCCCGCTGGAGAAACCTAAAAATATCTGCCAGATCCCATCCAAGCTGACAGAGCTAGAGAGGTGAAGAGGTGAGAAGAAGAATGGCAGATAATTGCCAAATGTTGATGTGCAAATCTTGTTGCATCACACCCAGAAAGACTTGAGGCTGTAAATGTGCTTTAGCTAAGTACTCAGTTAAGGGTATTAATTCTTATGCAATGTACTTATTTCAGTTTTTTATTTGTAAAAAATGTATGAAGTTGTAACAATTCTGTTTTTGCTTTGTCATTACGGTGTATGGAGTGTAGACTGAAGAGGAAAAAAAGTTATTTAAAGCAGTTTAACGTAAGGTAGCGACAGAACAAAACATGAAAATATATGAATACTAAATATATGAATACTTTTGCAAGGCACTGTAAATTATTTTATTGCCATACTGTTACCTTTACTATGTCCACCAATCGACAGATCAACAGTATGGAGTTACAATCATGTGTATGGAACCACCCCACTGAAAAAATAAAACTAAAAATAAATAGATAAATAAATAGAAGCCGTCACAGAAATTCTAATACTTTCCACTACAAATACCACTACAAACATTACAAACCATCCATTTTTAACCATTAAAAAAATGGTTTTCTATAGTGTGTTTTGGGACATATTTCATGAGGATTTAGTAGTTTTAACAAGCCACCAAAAGAAGGTGATCAGTTACCAATAGAAACCAACAGGCACCATTACAGTTTCCATTAAAACCTGCACAATTCCTATTATAACCAGTAAAACCATTGCCATGTTTATTTATTTATTTTTTTTTTTTCCTGCAGGGCAGTGTGAGCTTTTAGATGTGTTGAATATGTGACCACCAGATCAGATGTGAAGTGTATTCTAATAAAAACTATTAGAACTAAGTAAAAAGTACCAATATTTTTACACTAAATCATTCATTTTTAAACACTATTTCTGTAAAATGGGGGGTTATTAATTAATACGTCTAGAATTATTATTTTATAATTGCTAAATAAGTATTTACGTGGATTAGCCCTAGAAAATCTGCTGTTTTTTGTTAGTCATTCATATTTTGTGTGGCTATTTGCATACATTCATTATTCATTCATGATGATTAAGTGGGGGACAACGGCTGTTTCATAATAGATTTGAACGTCTTGTTCGACTCACGCGATGCAGGGCGAAATGTGACAGTCGCATGTAAATGTCAGCGACAGCAGAAAGACGGCTTTAGATGATCTTACAGTTAATAGCAGTAAGAAAAATAGCCCATTTCAACAAAGAAAACAAACGGCTTAGCAATGACAGTATTAAACATGGTTTTGTGTGTTTTTGCGTCTGTCCTTTTTGAGCCATCTAAGCTTATGTTAAAATGAGTACAGAGGTCCTCCATTTTTACAGTTATCTGTAGCTAAGCTTTTGAGATGTATAAGCACCAATGCCAACAATTTGTATTAAAATAAAAAAATAATTCAATAAATTAAGAATCCAGATGTGATAACTCAAGCAAACAAACAAACAAATAAATAAATAAGCTACTGGAAAGGTATTAAAGACATAGTTCACAAAAATAAATAAATAAATAAATAAAACAAACAAATAAATAAATAAATAAAATAAAATAATACTCTTTAACTATTTATTCACTATCATGTTGCTTCAAAACTGTTTGACTTAATTTTTGTGTAAAGATATGATACTTTGGCCGCTGTATGCCCATGCAATTGAAGTCAATGGGGTCCAAAACAACACTTTAGCCAAAAAAAAAAAAAAAGATTTTTTCAAAAATATAAATATATTTTTGAATTCAACATATGTGGTACTGGTTTTACTAACCTCCGTATTTTTCGTATCTCAGTAGGCTGAATTTGGCCAATTCTCAAGTTTCGGCGTATATGTAACTGAATTGCAGTTGCTGGACAACTCTTGCATTTCAAACGGGGTTATGAAAAATAGCACAGTCAGTTAATTCCTGTGCAGATGTTGTGCATAGTTCAGACAGATGCAGACACACAGGATGTGGTTAGCCATGCCCCACTCCAATCACATATGGATATTAGCCGTTGTCAGATCAAATGTGTGTTGGTGTGGTGAAATGTCTGATGAAATGCTACAGATTAGAAAAAGCACACTCTTTGCAATCTGCAATGCAATCAGAAGTGACCTTTTTCCGCTGACATATAACAAAACCCATTCTCAACACCTTCCCCTCACACAAACACCCATCAGCTCTTGAGAGTTCATTGTTTACCTCTCTGCTGATTTTGCTGCATTAGCTCCGAAAAGAGCTTGAACCAAACAAGAAGTTGATTTGACCTTGCCAGTATGTCCTATGATTACACAATGAAAAAATTCCACTTATTATTAGTGGGGCTATTATTAGTTCGGCAGGAACACTCATCGCTCTGAAAGCGCTTGAGAATGAGTGTGCAGCAACTAGCTGAGGAAGTTCAACTGGGAATCATAATACAGAAAAATTATATGAGGCCAACAGGCCTCTGCATTTTACTGTGGTTTCCTCATCTTAGACATGAATGTACAACTGTGGTCTTCTGGGGTCCTTTATGTCTCAATGCGTGGTTTTTAGTTTAAGCTCGGTTTTGATTGCCACACAAGATATCAAGGAATATTACGTGTACAATAAAAAGTGTGTCAATGTTGGAGATGCATCAACACACGCTTGTACTTTAAATACATTAAAAAATAAAATATTACTTATATACTGTATACTATATGAGTGGGAGCAACTCACATCTGCACAGTCTGAGGAATCGTCCCAGAAATCACCTTTGCTAAAGTAGGTCATAGGAAAAATGTGTTGCTCAGTGGCTGCTCCTTCATAGCTCACATTTATATTTAAATACCCTCATCCAACTGTTTCAAATGGGGGTTTTCACAGTGATGCAAAAGTCGCTCAAGCAGCTGTAGCGACAACAAGGTCTTGTAAGAAATGCAGGTGTTTTGTAGTTGGATGTAAGAGTGAACATGAGAGTCTTATGAACATCAGAGTCACTGAGGACGCAGTGGATTCGTTTTGTTTTTGATGGTAATGCGCCACCAAACACACAAAAAATGGAAGATAGGGGTGGAATGAGCAGCAGCTCATTATTATTTAAAGAGACCTGAAACGGGTCACTGTGAACAGAGCTGTTTCTGACAAGGTAAAAAGGGTGTTGTTTTACACAAACATTGAGGAATTTTAACCAAAGTATGTTGCAGACATTTCACCAAGACCCTGAATCATACCAACTTCTGGAAAATGAGGATTCAACATCCCCTTTTCACACTGTGCTTAAACCAGGTTAAGGTTGTTGTAAACCCGGTTTGTAGAAAACAGACAGTTCTGGTCCTTGATTCTGATTGGTTGAGCCGCATTGTTTTTTAGTCAGCAGGCTAAAGCGATATCTCTCTGACCGCCTGGAACGCTATTCCAACAGAGGGGAAACTGTGAAAAACGTGATTGGGCTAGCTTTGGGCTAGGCTGGTTTTGTTTCACAGACCTGGCAACCCTTCCCCCAGGCCCGAATTAAGAACACATAGGGCCCTGGGGCCATAACAAACCCAAGGGCCGCCCAGTAGCCTATCTTGGTGCCACAATGTTTTCTACAATAATCTTTTTTTTTTTTTTTTTTTTTTTTTTTTTTATCAAATCAACACAGAGATACAAGAAGTATACACACTAAATATTCCAGGCTACAACACATTAAAATAATAAATACATTAACACCAGATATATAAAGTAAAAGCAAACAGAAGCAGCAACAATGTTTGAGCATATACAGCTCTCTTAAGGCAATGCTATCTCATGACCAATTCATACAAATTCGTACAACCTCACCTGTACAATTTTGTATGATCTGTCTAAACCCCAGAGACGGGTATGTTTAGAGGCGGGGTTAGGTGTAGATCATCCGTATGAGTTAGCCACTTTGTAAAATATGTACGAATTGCCATGGTGCTAAAATGCAGCCCATCTGACCCACACAGTCCCTCATAAATGTTTTGCTGGGGTTAGGGCAATTGGAATAAGGAATTTATCAATAAATAATGGACAAAAACAAATTATACTTTTGAAAACTTGCATTTAACAATATTATTATTCCATTATATTGCAGGCTCCTAATTACTGAATTCATATTTTTCTGAAATTAAGGTTTATTAGAACTATTAAACTCTCCTTTATAGTTGCCCTATAATAAAAAGCAAATTCTTGAATCCAGGTTTCAAACATTCGGGATGTGTGGGCTAATTCTTGAATATAGGTTTGTAAACATTCAGGATGTGTGTGCATCATGATTGCAGAAAACCCCGTATACTGTAAAAAACAACTTGTTGAGTCAACCTAAAATAATTTGTAACCTGGCTGCCTTAAAATTTTAAGTTCAGTCAACTCAAAAACAGTTTATTTAACTTGAAATGTTACATTATACTAAGTGACAACTTAGATATTTGAGTTGAATCAACTTAAAATTTTAAGGCAGCTGGATTACCAATCTGTTAAGTTTAGCAGACATTAATATCTAAGTTGTTACTTAGTACAATGTAACATTTCAAGTTGACTAAACTTATTTTAGTTGACTGACCTTAAAATTTTAAGGCAGCAGGGTAACAAATTATTTTAAGTTGACTCAACAAATTGTGTTTTTTTTTATTTTTTACAGTGTAGAGATAGCCTTTACAGCTACAGAATTACACGGATACGGTCCAAATAGTTAAATTTAAAAAGACCATAGATTATATTGATTAGATGTCATTTTCAAAATGCCCAGCGATATGTTAGATGGTAGGATAGTCTTACAGATACAAAACAAGCATGATGTTTTTTTGTGGGCGGAGCCTATCTGGTGACAGAAAATGACGTTTTTTAAGTGGCAGTCTATGGAGCCATGGAATAAAAGAATAAAAAAGGTCAATTTGATTTATTTCATTCTGTCTTTTCCCCTTGGCTGAGAATAGGAGTTTATATCCCACACTTCTGGCTTTTTTCCCCCCTCAGAATTGACAAACTCACTATTTTTGAGTTAAATTGAGTTATAAAGTCTGAATTAGGAGATATAAACTTGCATTTGCAAGAAAAAAAGTCAGAATTGTGAGATAAAATAAATAAATGTTATGTAAAAATGTTATAGGTAATAGGTTTATATAATATTTCATGCTGTAAGTGTAGGGCTAATACAATACGTCCCCTATGAACAGCATATGTGAATATTATGTAGACCTATTGTTTAAATCAAATTTATGCTTTAAAAGTAGAGCAATAGTAGCAGTTTTCTGCAACCACTATGCACGCATGCAAGTGACGTAACTGTGACGTCTACTCCAAATGGGTCTATATAATTAATGGTTGCACGATACGATTTCTATTGTGTTTTTTTTTTTTTTTCACTCTATGACTGTAGGCGGCGCTAGCATTTCCTTTGTAAGTGCTGCACTTACAAACAACTTTAATATGCATTTTACAGAGTCAAGATGAAAGGAAAATACCATCTAAACTTTCCTGAAGAGTCAGTTCCCCTTAAAAAAACATTCATATAAACCCCCACCCGCAAGTGTATCGTTTAACATCTCAACTGACTTGAATCATCTTAATTTTAAACCAGCCCATTGTGCATAGTTACATCCGTAGTGGTAATATATGTATAGTGGCTAACAGTGCCCCGTAGTTGTTCTGAATTCACTGTAAACCACTTCTTGGAACTTACTGCTTTATTATAAAATCAATAGTCCTGACGCAGGACTATTGATACTGATGTAATAAGGTCAAAGGTGTTTGTTTATAGAGTAATTTTCAACGGCTTCAGATGCAGCTGAACCAATCAGACTCAAGAACCATAACTATCTATTTTATAAAGAATGTTACACACATGTGATTTAGAAGCAGTGTTAAAACTGCTGTTTACAGGTTATGAAACCTGCTGCGAAGCAGGGTTAGCACTGTGTTTGCAATGTTAACCAAACATTACGGTTCCAAACATGTATAGTCTGCAAAAATAAGAGGATGCGCAAATCATTATGTAAAAGTTGTGTGCTGCGTTCATCCAATCAGTAACACTGACTCTGCAAATATGCAAAATACAGAGTTTAAGAATGCAAAGTGTGAAATTTCAGCTTACGAATATCAAGGGTTAAATGTTAACCCTATGTAAATTATGACCAGTGTCAAACTAGACGAAAGATAAAACCGGATTTTGTTTATCAGGGGTTTAAAATGACACAGTGTTAACTATTTCAAGTGTTAAAAGTGTGAAGAACATTGAAATAATCTGAAAAACCTTTCTTCTATAAGATGTTAAAGGTTCTTGATGAAACCACAGAGGCCAAGAAAGAGCCTTTATTTTGAAGAGTGTATCAATTTAGTTATGTGATGAATAGTAGATGAACAAAGGTTTTTTTTTTTTTTTTTTTTTTTTTTGATCTCATATTTCAATGTAGCTATTTTGAGTGGAGACTTTCATATCTTAACAACTCTTGGTACAGTCATTTTTGAATACATGGGGAATGTTCTGAAACAAGTTTTAATTTCCAAACGTGATGTATTAATATGCTTTATTATATTTAATGTACTGTGTTGAATAAATAAATGTTTGTTGGTAGCTCTGATGTGTTTCTCCCTGTAGAAAAAAGAACACCCACACGAACACACATTTAATGTGTGCAAACTTAAGAACACAAGCCACAAACAAACGATCCACTAAAATGTTACTGTGAAGTCTGTGTCATTTACGGCAAATCAGATCATCTGCGGCGAAATGCAGTGTAATGGAGGAGCATAAGGTACTTTCGGTTGATGTGCGAACGTGTGAGCATGTATCACACCACCTCTCAGCTTCACTCTATCACGAGAACAGACAAGTGCAGCCATTAGAGTTAATGCTTCTCTGCCACCAGGGGTTGGAATCAGTTGCAGGCTAACCTAACCACATGCTGTTAAAAAAAACACGACCGCAAGTTTATTGTTCTCACACCAATGAATATTTCGAAATTGTGTCATAATAATAAGTCAATGAGTTCACTATTGAGGATGTGTTATAACAATGAGGGTGTTTCCATAGGGAAGAAAAAACGTATTACATCATCTATAGATATTATATACTTTAGTATTAAGTTTACATACTATAGTATTAAAAGAGATCTCAACAATGTCACAAACTGCACTCCGCTATTAACATTTGAAACTTTTAACACATTACTATTACAGTAAACAGAAGGTTCAAATCTCCTGAGCTATATGACAAACAACCTGAGTAATAAAAGTTTCCTATGAATCAAGGTATATACTCTATATGTTAGCACGTTTAGTATGATTCAGACAGCATGATTTAAGACTCATTTGCAAAGTTTAACTTCATCACATTGACAAAAACACTACATCAGAATGTCACAGAAACGCAGGGCCAAATCCAGTGAACGGGACAAATTAAAACGAGTGAACGAAAATAAGACCTGAATTTCGTATAACGTCAAAACTTTACAAAACCAAATGACACTCAAGATATTTCGCAAAGCGGAAGTAAGCTATTTGTGGTGAATATGGGAGTATTCTCTTTCATTGGCCTCTTTAGGTAAAAGCAAATAACGGGCTTAACATGTTTTGGCGACCTCTGTTGACAAGAAACGTGCACTGCAAACTGGTTTTTTTTTTATATATTGAGATATCACCCATTCTTGGCTATTCTTAGGGCGAAACAATCATCTTTAAAACTGAGAGTTTATAATGTTAGTTTGTAATATAATTACATGATAGGTTATATTTAAGCAATACCACACAAGGCCTGGTTTAGCAGACAGGATTAGGCCATAGTTCAATTAGGACATTTAAGTATTTTTTATAAACAAGCCTTGGAAAAAACATTACTTGAGTCAAAACAGAGGCACTGATACATTTTAAGATCAGTCAGTGCAAGTTTCTTTCAGTTGAAACAGCTCAGACTTACATTTTAGTCTGGGACTAGGCTTACTGTAAGCCTTGTCTGTGAAACTGAGGGGGTTGTATGCTGTTGTGATTGATATTCACTGAACAACTGTGCTGTAAATGTGAAACTGCTTATATATAACATATTATGTTAAGTATATTGCAAAATTACATTCTGAACTCTCATAAACTCACACATGATCTTATTCAAATGTTTGTCATGACTTAGTACTCAAACCTTAAGGCACTGTTATTCAAAAAACTACTGGAAAATTATTCCATTTAGTACTGCCACACCATGGCGTTGCTGTTTACAAACACTACACAACATTAAAATTAAATGATAGCATTTAAAATAAAATATATGTGGCCTATACTTAGATGTGAGGTTAGACTGTAACATCACAAAAATGACAACTGCACATTTTTGACAGTTAGAAACTTGGATGTAAAACAACTCACAGCCAAGATTTAAAAAAAAAAAATATAAAATAAAATAACATTTTTAAACATTTTTTAGTATTGTCACAGCCAACATGATAACAAAAATGTATACCTTGGCCGATTAAAAAAAAAAAACTAAAATTACCATAATTAAAATCTTATTTATAAATGTTCAAACAAATGTAATAATTGAAAAAAATAAATTGATCCACCTTATTTTTACCGTAAGAGCGGTCTGACGTCGAGTCTCATCCATATCCAGCTATTTTTAGCTGTACAAAACAGCTGTTTTTGCTGCTTGATATTGCAAATTGGTGTGTCTTAACATATTATCGTATATATTATTATCTTAATACATCTATCTTATGTTTTACCGTTTACTGCACGATGTGACAGGCCTACTTCCGCGTTGAAGAATACAACCTAAATAAATATATATATATATATATATATATATATATATATATATATATATATATATATATATATATATAAAAATTATGGTTTAAAATCTTAAATGTTTTAAAATAAACATATAACTTGAATATGCTTAAATCTAAGACAGGTCGGGCACCACATACCAGAAATGGAGTTTGTAAATTGATATTGTTAAATAAAAAATAATAAAAAATAAAAATACCAGAAATGAACCGATTGATCAATACAAAGTAAGATGTTCAGTTTACCTTACAGTATATCTGCAAGTTCATGATACATCATGCAGTCTGTCTGCATCCACAAGTTTATGTTAATTACGAATGAATAAATTAACAAAAATCTCCAAAAATGTTTTGGAGATGTATGAGGATTTGGAGGATTGTCGTGGGTTTGTTTTGACCGCCCCCTAGCGGTGTGATAGCGGTAGTGACGTGGTCGGATGTTTACTATCTCCATGGTAACCATTACCCCAATCTCTTACAAATGAAAGACATACCTGTTAAAAGCAAACATGAGCGTCTCTGTGACACGCACATATCAGAAGAAAAATGAGGGCAGTGGTAAGGGATTCAGACAACAGAGGACGTATGATTATTTGTACGGTGAGTTACGTGTGAACATTTTAGAGCTGCAAATCATTGGCTTATTTGACCATTAATACGGGTCTTATAAGAAACTAGGCTGTATTATTAGGCTAAATTGTGTATGATGGTGTTGTTTTTAGACCCAGTATACACACTGTCAGCTGATGTGGATCATGCCAGGGAAAACCTTCGAGCCCATGCCTCAGTTGATCGAGTGGTAAGTTGAAAGACCCTCAAAAGTGACCCACCACAGCTCTTCGCGTACTAAAATGTTTCAGATCAGATGTTTCACATTTATGTAGCGAGTCCTTGAACTGCAGTCACGTTAGATGTTGTGCTGCTACTTCTGTGTAAACACTAGCAACCGGAAAACACAAAAACAGTGTCGTTTTCCACTGCGAAATTAAGTTCAAGTTTGATGAACTCTGACTGACTTGTGATTGGGCAAGAGGAAGTACATTTAGCCAAAACAGGATTTACAGTACGTTAACACATAGAAACACATTTTAAGTAACAAGCTTCAAAACATGCATGTTTGCAGTGTTGAAATAGTCCAAATAAAGTTGTGGAAAATAGCCTACAATTTAGCATACTTTTAAAAAATAGTACTTGTTACAGAAATAATACACTAATAATATAATTTCATGCAATTACATAATTACTATTATTGTCTTTGGAATAAAGTGTATTGCCAGATTTACTGACAAGCATTTATTTTAAACTAAAACATACTTACATGTTTTAAATATAATTAAATATATCTGTAATTTCACATTTGTAACGAACTTTAAATATAATATTGACAAACACTACAATTCAAATTATAATCCAGACACATGTGCTTTAGTATGTTAGTCAACACATCAAAATAAGTGTGCTTCTTTAAGTCATGACAAAAAAAAAAACTTTTTATGTGAATTAATATAAACCTCAAGCACATTTTTCAATCCACATGTGGCGTGATTAGACTACAAGTTATAAATATTTTTTTCTAAATGAATAAAAAATCTAATACTTGCAATTAATTTACTGCGTACCCAAAAAAGATTACATGCTGAGATACTGAGCACTTTATTTTGGAACATGAAATAAAAAGATGATTGCGAATATCTTGGCTTGTAATCCTTAAAATTAATAGCAGTGAAGTGGTTATTTTGCATTATTACAGGACTCCCTGAAATACTTGATTCTGATTGGCCAATCGCCGCATTCTGTGGTCATATATTTAGGTATAATGATCAGTAAATAGTAAGATAGATATTTGTCCCTGGCAGCCAGTTTCCTACATTGTGCTAGTTTCATGTCTCTCAGATCACCCCACAGTCTCTTCTCACACACTTTCAACTCAAATTAATATTTTAGTTTATTTATTATTTTACTTATATTTACTTATTATTTTACTCCTTTATCATTTTGTACAATGTACAGCCAGTCATTATCACATTATAAATTCTCTCTTGTGTATGGCAGTCTGGTCATTAGTGAGAAATGAAAATTATGAGAAATTTAGAGCTGAACAAATTCCTTTCTTTTATCTCATGCCCTTAGTATTCTCAGAATTTTGCTGGTGAACACAAAAACATTTATCTGAAAATATTTAATTGCACAAATGGCAAAGAGATAACAAGGTTGAAATCTTTGCTAAGCTAAAGTTCCCATTGACTCATTGAGGTTTACTGTGTTGTGATGTAATTCGGTTATATAGAAAAGAATGAAGGAATGAAAAGTGAGGAATGAAAATGTCCCTGATCTTTGGAAATAAAGGTTTATTGTCCTATGAAAACATTTAGTAACTTCCTGAACTCAAAACCTCTTTCCCAGAAATTAAATGTATCCTTTTATAGAAAGTAAAGTGGAGAGGCATTTCGTTCTGTACTTCAAACATTATAAACACAACAATAAATAATGAAAATGTGTGTTATGAGCTTTTAAGAGTACAAACAGTTGTGTTTTGTCTCTATCAGCGGAAGGTCCCTGAGTTTAACTCCATGTTTAGTAATCTGCCACATCACCCCCGTTTTACCTTGCGCCTTGAAGCCACTGACCCTGTGCCTGCGTTCATTGATCGGCGTTGGCGGGGCTATGCAGAACAGAAGAGACAGGCCCTGCAGCGACTGACAGGGTAAGATTCACCCAGTCTGCACACAAGACAATAGTCCTTTATGAATATTATATTAGATAGATGAATCTCGCAGGAAAACGAAGAAATGATTTTCATGAAGAAAATAAATCTATTTTTATTACCACCTTTTTTTTTTGCATTATGACTTGAGCTGTTTTCTTTATTTGAGTTTTCTTTTTAAGAGTTTTCTTTTTTGCAAACGTTTTGGTATTCACGTGCATATTGTTTTTGTTTGCACTGCAACAACACAAAAACAAAAGAAAAGTCAAACTTGATCAAATTTCTCACACAACTCTGAAATAAACTGGACAAAATTTTTGGCACCTTGTCAAAATTGTAAGAAACAATTGTTTTTCAAGCATGTGATGCTCCTGTAATTTGTATTTAGACTCACCTGGGGCAAGTAACAGGTGTGGGCAATAAAAGTCCATCTCCAGACATCTTAATGTTCCTGTGTCCACTGTGCGCAATATCATCAAAAGGTGTACAGCCCATGGCACTGTAGCTGTAACCTCCCTGGACGTGGATGGAAGAGCAAAATTAATGAAAAATCACAACAAAGGATTGTTTGAATGGTGGATAAAGAACCCCGATTAACTTCCAAACAAATTCAAGCTGATCTGCAGACACAGGGTACAACAGTGTCAGCTCGCACTATCCGTCACCATCTGAATGAAAAGGGACGCTATGGTAGGAGACCCGGGAGGACACCACTGCATAAAAAAGCAAGACTGGAGTTTGCCAAAACTTATGTGACAAAACCACAATCCTTCTGGGAGAATGTACTGTGGACAGATGAGACAAAAGCAAAGCTTTTTGGTAAAGGACATCGTGGCATTGTTTACAGAAAAAGAAATGAGGCCTTCAAAGAAAAGGACACAGTCCGAACAGTCAAACATGGTTCAAAGATGTTTTGGGGTTGCTGCTTCTGGCACTGGATGTCTTGACTGTGTGAACGGTATCATAAAATGATGATTACCAAAGAATTTTGGGTTGCAACATAGTGGCCAGTGTCAGAAAGCTGCGTCTGACCAGAGGTCATGGGTCTTCCAACAGGACAATGACCTGAAACACACTTCAAAAAGCACTCAGAATGGTTACAAACAAAGTGCTGGAGAGTTCTGAAATGGCCAGCAATGAGTCCAGATCTGAATCCCATAGAACACCTGTGGAGAGATCTCAAAACAGCAGATGGGAGAAGACATCCTTCAAATCTGAATGACCTGGAGCAGTTTGCAAATGAAGAGTGGTCTAAAATTCCAGTAGAGAGGTGTAAGAACTCATTCATGGTTACAGGAAGCAATTGATTTCAGTTATTTTTTTCCAAAGGGGGTGCTACCAAATGTTAAGTTAAGGGTGCCAATAATTTTGTCCAGTGCATTTTTTGGGTTCTGTGTGGAATTGTATCAGATTTGACTTTTCTTCTCTGTTTTTTGTGTTGTTCCAATGCAAACATGTGAGTACCAAAACATTTGCAACAATTTTCTGAGAGAAAGATTGCATTTTCAACAGAATTGCAAGGGTGCCAATATTATTGGCCATGACTGTATATATATATATATATATGGTTTTTAAAATTTATTTCTGTGATGCAAAGCTCATTTTTCAGCATCATTACATGCTTCAGTGTCACATGATCCTTCAGAAATAATTATAATATGCTGATTTGGTGCTTAAGAAACATTTATTCTTAAGATTAATGTTAAAAACAGTTGTGCCACTTATTGTGGACAGAGTGCTACTTTTTTCCAAGATGCTTCAATGCATAGCATTTATGTGAAATGGGGATCTTTTGTAGATATCTTTACTGTCACTTGATCAATGAAATGCATCCTTGCTGAATAACTGTATTTTTTAACAAATGGAAAAACATACTGGCCCCAAACTTTTGAGTGATAGTGTATGCTGCATATGCTAATATGAATTAATAATCCTTTATAATTTTGTGTCTGTGTAAGGGTTGTGTCTCAGATACATAGACCAAACCATGCAGATGTGACAGGAACGGACCGCTGGAAGTTTTTCAAACGGTATGATATATAGAAAAATGAGTGTGAATGACACTAACTAAACATTTTGAGAATTTTTTTGACAGTTAAATTGAACCCTGGGTATTGAGACTTGCATGGCTTAATATAACACAAATGATGTATCTTACTGAAATATGAAGAAGAAAACCCACAAAAGATTTACGTTATTTAAAAATCCACGTTTTATACATATTTTGGACTATAGGGGGCGCCTTTATTTCAGTGACGTGAAATGTTTGCACTAGGTGAGCTACTGCTGCTACCTGTTGCTGTCTTTACCGCAACACAACTGGGAAAATAAAATACCGATACGATGACCGCAGCTACTGAAAGAGCTTACAGGTGGCGATGGATATAAGCACAGGCTTAAACCAAATGGTGTACCATCGATTTTTCCCCACAAGGAGTCTAAATGCCAATGAGTGAAACTCCTTCAGTGGCTGCGGTGTCATGACAAGCATTGGCATGTTTACATCCTACCAGGATGACATCTAGCGTTTCTTGTCTCTGTCATTTGGAAGCTCATTTAATAACATGGGTTTTCTTCTACATATTGCAGTAAGAGATTATCATTTACATTATATTGAGCCATACAAGTCTTATTACCTGGGGTTCCCTTGTAAGTGTACAAATAATAATGTTTTTCTCTTTCACTTTCTTCCCTCTTTTTTTCTCGCAGTCCTCTTATTCCTTTTGCTCAACAGATTCCTCCTGATGTTGTATTTGCTTTGCCAAAGTAAGTCAAGCGGTGCTTCAGCCCTACTCTGTTAATAAAGTTTAATACAATACCTATGATCTACCAAAAACTGGACTTTCCTGCTATCTTTCTATGCATCTGTCTCCCCACTATTCTCACAGATCTGACCTCCTTTCTGCTTCGGATGGAGATGAAAAGCGGTCCCCCACTCCGTTCCAGCGGAGCGTGGGAGTTCAGACTGATTATCGTGAGAGTGAGACACAAACAGACCCTTTCACTCCAGACTATGCAGTTCGTCCTGGGACAGCCCCCCCTGAGCTGCTCACACTGGCCACACTCACATGGGGTAAACAGCATATAATATAATAATAATAATAATACATAATAAGTGTCTCTCACCAGGTGCCTTATCTAATCAGCTCCTATACAGGTTATCAATGAGACAATGTTGTGCACACTTTCACATGTGTAGCTTGAAGCGTTTGTGTTCCAACAGTTGCAGAGAGACAGGACTAACAGTGGTTTGTTTTCAGGCCATGGGCTGCCTGCAGGGCTGGCAGAGGTAGAGATGATTGAGAGGGCAAGAATAAAGAGAGCTTGGGAGGCAACTCTGCCCCCGCTGAATGACCTCTCTCAGCTGGACAAGAGGAGAAGGATGATGGAGGAGATGGAGAGGAAGGAGTGGGCCTTCAGAGAGAAGGAGATTGAAAAGTGAGCACTGCTTATATATATATAGATATATAGTTCACTCACACATTATTTGCAGTGGTTTCTCATCATAACAAAATGCTTTGAGCTGAATAAGGTGGATATTTACCAAAAACAAAGTCTAAAGAAGGGGCTGTTCACATAGAACACATCAGAACACATTGCCAATCGCAACGCAGTGGGACAGCTAACCAATCACAACACATTTTGTTTTTCTGAAGGCGGGCCTTCATTAAACCTGGAACTAATCAAGCCATTTGTGCCAGGCTGGAAGAAATGCATTGTAATAATGTAAATTATGTTAAAAATAATGCATTTTTCGAAACCACCAAGCATGAAAGCATGTTCTAATACACCCCCAAAACAAAATTAAGACTTTGTAAAAGAGCATAATAGGACCCTTTAAATTTACTGTTACAAAACACAAACACATTTATGTTGACTGTTTATCATGTGTTTTGTTAGGCTGCAGGAGGCACGGCTGACCCTGCTGGTCCAGCTTCTGCGTCAGAGGGAGGAAAAGCAGGAGGAGGTCAAGATGGATCGACTGGATGTGAGCTTTTCCCAGCACCAGCAGGAGAAGGAGGCGCGACTTAAGAAGATACGCAATGACTACGTCATTTGTGAGGCCAAAGTCAGATAAATCATAGTTAGGCTATGTAACACTCAGAAGGACCCATTTTTTGACCATATACTCTAGATGCTACAAGAATGTGATTTTTCTATATTGATACAAATTTCCGTGCTTTCTGACCTGAAGCGTGACCTACATCAGTTGCGTTAATTCCAAAGAAAAAAAAAATTGTTTTGAATTAAATACATTTAAAATACCTGTATTTCATGCATAAATACCATAGCTTCTGACAGTGCTGCATGAGTTAGCAGTGCCATCTAGTGGTTATGTGGTAAATATCCCTGCATCTCACCTAGGCAAGAGCAAAATATAATTAAAATCAGTGTTGGCAAATACATGAAGCTATTTTACTTAGTAGCTGGTGTGATTATAAAAGGTCAAAGGAGTTGCAGTTTAACTACGTAGCCTAAATATATAGTCTGATGTGTCATAGTGAGTATTGCACTGTGTTCATTTATACGCGAGCAGCTCATGATCCAGAGTTTTCAGTGTTTCAAGCATGAAGCACTGGAAAAACATGACACATCCCAAAAAACAACACACATCCCAAATGTCCTCACCAAAATTTTGGGAACCGGTCTATATATCTTCTCAACAAAAGGGAAGCTTTAAGGTCTCCCAGCGGTTTTCCACTAAAATTAATAACTTTAAAATTATTAAGAATTATTATTACTATTATAATTTATTATTATTATTATTATTACTATTATAGTTTTTCTATTGCAGTGCAATAGTTTAATTGCAGCAGTAATATAAATATTTATTATTCTAAAAAATTACTTATTTTTATTATAAAAATATTATTATCATTGTTTTATTATTATTATTGTTATTAGATGGTTTACCATCTTTTTGTCTTTAGCTGATCATATTCTAGTATTACATAAAACATTGATAAAATAACCTTTAGCATAAATACATTTCAATCTCTTCAGACCAAAAAGTAGATGACTCGCTTTACCACGTTTACATACAGTGCCTTGCAAAGTTTCATATATTATATGTATTCATAACCACTTTTTGTTATGTTGCAGTCTTATGTTAAACTGCTTTAAATGACTTTTTTTCCACATCAATCTACACTTCATACACTATAATGACAAAGCACAAAACAGGTTTGTAACAACTTCGCAAATTTATTAGAAATAAAAAACTAAAATGATTCCAATGCATAAGTATTCATATAGTATTCATTCCCTTTTCTGAGACACTTAAAAATTAGTTCAGGAGCATTCATATCACTTGTAGATGTTATCACACTTCAAGTGGAGTTAAACTGTGGCAAATTCATTCAAATGAGTATGATTTGGAAAGGCACACACCTCTCAGTATAAGGTATAACAATTGGAAATGCATATTAGAGCAAAAACCAAGCCCAGAGGTCAAAAGACCTGCCTGTAGAGCTCAGAGAGAGGATTGCATCAAGACACAAATCTGGGGAAGAGTTCAGATAAAAATTCTGCTTTTACAGGTTTACAGAAGTATGTAGCCTCTATTATCCATAATGGAAGACGTTTGGAACACCTAGAACTCTACCTAGAGCTGGCCTCCTGGCCAAACTGAGCAACTGATACTTCAGTACTTATATTGAGAGGTGTGCACCTTTCCAAATCATACTCATTCATGAATTTGCACTTTTAACTCCACTCGAAGTGTAGTAACATTTACAAGCGATATGAGTGCTTCTGAGCTAAATTTCAAGTGTCCCAGAAAAGGGTATGAATACTTATGCAATGTAGTTATTTCAGTGTTTTATTTTTAATACATTTGCAAAGTTGTCACAATTCTATCTTGTGCTTTGTCATTATATTGTATGGAGCGCAGATTGATGTGGAAAAAAGTAATTTAAAGCAGTTTAACATAAGGCTGCAACATAAGACATAAAAAAAATGAAGGAGTATGAATACTTTTGCAAGGCACTGTACACACAAAAAGGAAAACTGTGCTTACAGTCTTTTATTCTATATTTTGGGAGGCATGATATAAAGCTATCATTCCTACAAAACCACTTATTCAAATCTTGAACTAAATGAAGCATAGCCTGTATTAAGAGCTGTCAGGACATTTGTGTTTTTAAACCATCTTACATATGTTTACATTGGATTATCCTGATTTATGAGATAATAAGCATGCAAAAACTGACATCATTTTATCTATCGTTTTCCTGTTTTTCACAGCAATGCGTAAGCTGCTGGCAAAACGGAGGAATGTGGAGGGAAAGCTGGAGAGACGTGATATTATAAAGGATTACTCAGATTATGGGTTTCAGACATATGCACCTCTTTCACGGATTGGCCAGATCCCTGACCGAAATTCCAACCGCAACGTGGTCAAGAGTCACTTTCTTAGCACGTATGAAGGTCTGCTTCTGTTTGCACAAGTTGTTTTCCTTACAACTATTTAGGATACAGTAAAGTTTGTTGGTAAATTATTTTTTTTTTAACTTTTAGAAATATTTACTAATGTGTAAATGGCATTTTTATTCTAATATATTCCTTTGTTCAATATGTTTGGATATTATTTATTTAGTTATTTTTGAACATGTTATCCATAAAAATCCCTTGCCTTGTTTTACTTATTACATGCATTAAGAGCCAAGGGTGCAAACTTTTGAACAGAATGAAGATGTGTACATTTTTCATATTTTTCCTAAATATCATATATTTTTGTTTCATTTAGTAGTGCTATTCAGAAGCTACAGAAGATACTTACATGTTTCCCAGAAGACAAATGAAGTTAAATTTACCCCAATCTTTAAATTCAAAAAGTTTTCACCCCCTGGCTCTTAATACATTGTTTTTCCATCTGGAGCATCAGTGAGCATTTGAACATTTTGTAATAGTTGCATTTGAGTCCCTCAGTTTTCCTCAGTTTGAAAAGATGGATCTTAAAATCATACAGTTTGGTTGGAAATGGTTCAAATACACAAAAATTCTGAAAAAAAAATAAAAGAATTTGATGGACCTGAGAATTTGATTTTTTTTTTTTTCTGAAAAAATGTAGAAAAAAATAAAATGCATTTTATTTAGTTTTAAATACGTTATTTTACAAGCACAGCCTGTTTAAGTTATAGCTGAAATTTGAATGACTATGGATTTAATACTGTATCTCTGTGTTTCTCAGGTCTGTTAGAACTGGAGGCAGGTCTTTCTCCATCTGTCATGGAGCCTCGAATCAAAGCGCCAAGACCTAAAGTGACTAAAGGCTTCATCTCACGCTCAGCCCGCAGAGAACTGGAGCTCATGAAGACTCATCAGGTAATGAGCAGCTGGGTGCTTTTCACACTTAATCAGAATGTGGGAGGAGGTGTATGAAGTGACATATATCCCCCTGAGCTCTCCTTTCCCACTAGGCTCTGAAGGAGGAAAAGGGTTGTGTGATGGAAAAGAAGCCACTGCGGTTCCTCTTTAAGACGGAAAAACCTGTTCCACGACCTCCAACCCCTGCAGTGGAAGACCCCCCAGAGGTACAGCCCTTGTTTATTCCATCTTCCTTCTAGAAAGATCTGGCTTTTGGTGAGAAAGTGTGCAGTTTGCGAGTCAAAACGTGTCTGTATAGGGGCGGTTTGGGTAGCCTGTGGGTATAAACACGCCTTTGTGATTCTCTAACCTAATGGTTTTCAGCTAGCAGGTCACTACCCAAATTTTGATTGCAGAACTTTCTGATAGCGTCAGCAAAAATAAAAGACACCACCCAGACCACATCACATACTCGTTATAATGAGGATAAAAAAAGGTTTGTGCCAAACAATGTTGGTATTTTTGTAGTGTACAATTATCGGATTTCTCAAAATGATAATTAACTATAACTAATTCACTTCAATTTTGATTTTAAAGACATTTTGGTTCACTTTGGTACTTTGTGCTACTTCTAAAAGACATGCAATTTCTCAAACATTCTTTTAAATGATAGTATTTCTTTAATAATTACTCTTTTCTGAAGTGCATTAGTTTTCACAATAGTAAAATTGTGCTCAAAGGCCCAACTCTAAAGTGATCTGAGGATACTACTTTCGGGCCCTGGACCACAAAACCAGTCATAAGGGCTCATTTAAAATAAAAAAGCAGAAAAAATAAGCCTTCCATTGATATGTGGTTTGTTAAGATAGGACAACTATTTGAAAATCTGGAATCTGAGGGTGCAAAAAATAAAAAAATAAAATATTGAGAAAATCGCCTGTAAAGTTGTCCAAATGAAGTTCTTAGCAATATATATTACTAATCATATGTTTCTATATATTTATGATAGAAAATTTATAAAAAAATCTTAATGGAACATGATCTTTACTTAATATCCTAATGATTTTTGGCATTAAAAAAATCAATAATTTTGAACCATACAGTGTATTTTTGGCTATTGCAGCAAATATACCCATGCTACTTACTTTTGTGGTCCAGGGTCACATTTATTTTATAATTCTCATTGTATGACACATCTATCATTCTGAGATATCAAATGTTGTGTCTATAACAGGGAGATGAGGAAAGGGAATTGGCCATTATCTTTCTGCAGAAAGTGCTCAGAGGAAGATCCACACAGAATCAGGTAAGGCCCAGAGTGTCGAGCGTGTTTTTCTAACTGATCGATGTGAATGGATAATGATATCTGATTGTTGTCAGATGTTCGAGGGAAAACAGAGACGTTTGGAACTGATTCAAGAACTGCGCACCACCCACGCACTGCAGAAGGAGGAACAGGACAAAAAGGAGGCGGAAAAACAGGTCACACTCGCCCTGCAGAGACAGAGAGACACCCAATCTGAAAGAGTAAGAACGGAGACATAAATGCTTAAGATATGAAAATAAGCACCTGCTGTACCAAGTGAACTTTGACTGAGAAAACTACGGACTTATCTCTGTAGAATCAAAATACAGTTCTTGTGGCATTCACAAGATCAGTTCTGCTTTATCATGTACCACTGATCCTTTCAGGCTCTTTCAGCTCAGCATGAAGAGACAGATTTTCCTGTTTTGAAACGAAAGTTCATTGTATTATGAAAAATGTTATTTTTTCTGTAGTTTTCAGAACTCAAAACCTTCCGCCCAGTGAAAACTGTTAAAACTACAATAAGCTATTTTTAACAAAGTCACTGATCGCTATAGTCTGATCTTAACAGTTTGTGGAGAATATTTTAATATTAAAGGAGTAGTTCACCCAAAAATGAAAATTTGCTGAAAATGTATTCATCTGAGATGTGGATGAGTTTCTTTCTTCATCAGAACACATTTGGGCAAATTTATCATTACGTCATTACATTAGTTTATCATTGCACTTTTTCTGTAGTGAATGGGTGCCATCAGAACAAGAGTCCAAGCAGCTGTTAAAACATCACAATAGTCCACAAATAATCCACACCACTCCAGTCCATCATCAATGTCTTGTGAAGTAAAAAGCTATTTGTTTGTAAGAAACAATCACTTTTAGCCAAAATATTGATCCACGAGTCAATTTTTCCAGTGAAAAATCCATCCTGTTGTTGTCTCATATCAAAATCCACCAACATATTTGTTAGAAGTGTTTTCAGATTGTTCTTACTTGAAAACTGTTTGATCTGTGCATATTTCTCTCCTGAGTCAAACCAGATGATGTTTTCACTGAAGCAAGCAATGTTTTTGATATTGATTGAATTGTATTTTAGCTGGAAGTTGAAGCTTGAAGTTAAAAACGTTGTAATGATGGATTTTGATAAATGTAATGAGTTCTAATATCACAGTTACTGAACTTAATAAATTCTCCTTATTCTTTCTCCTGCTGTCTTTCTCTAAGGCTTCTCAGATTGAGTCCAATATAGCTGGCCTCTCTGGAGGGGTGATAGTGGACATGTTGGACTTTCTATCTAAAGAGTTGGTCCGCCTGCAGGAGGAAAGGCGAATGCATGCCTTTACTCTATTGGCTGAGAGAGACCGTCGTATTCGTGAGGCTGAGGAGAGTGGAAGGAGACAGATAGAGGAAAGGAGACGCAGAGAGGAGGATGAGATATTTAAACAGGTCACTAGAACATCCATTTACAATAAATGTGCTCTTACCTCTACCTAACAAAATCAGACAATACCATTCAAAAGGATCTTTCTTTGTAAAAATTAAAGGATAAGTTCACTTGCAGAATTAAAATTTCCTGATAATGTAGGTTGATAATTGTGGTTCCCAATGGTTTAACTTCAAAACCGCAGCTTCAATGCAGCTTAAAAAGGCTCTACACGAGTCAAGGAATAAGGGTCTTATCTAGCGAAACGATTGGTCATTTTCTTAAAAAATATAAATTTATATGCTTTTTCACCACAAATGCTCATCTTGCGCTAGCTTGACCTTAGACATTACGTAGTCACGTTGGAAAGGTCAAGCGTGATGTAGTACCGACCCAGTGTTTACAAAGCAAACATGCAAAGAAAGTCTTTTCAAAAAAAAGGTAAAACAGCGATGTCAGATGATTTTGAAGTTGGAGGGGAAAATGAGATTTTTTCACCCCACCCTACCTTTTTTGAACCGAAGTACACAGACGAAGAACTGACCGCACGTGGCTTTTCCAACATGATTACATAAGGCGTTAAGTCAGAGCTAGTGCAAGATGAGCATTTGTGGTTAAAAAGTATATAAATACTTATTTTTTAAAGAAAATGACCAATCTTTTTGCTAGATAAGATCCTTATTCATAGGCTGGGATCATGTAGAACCCACAGCAGTCCATTATATGGAACAAAACCCTGAAATGTTTCCCTCAACAAAATATAATTTCTTTACGGCTGAAGAAAGAAAGACACGAACATCTTGGATGAAAAGGGGTGAGTACATTATCTGTCAATTTTTGAAGTGGACTTATCCTTTAAGGAATAAATTACAATTTAAAATATATTTAAACAGAAACAGTTATTTAATTATTTTTTACCATTATATATTGCATGCAGCCTTGGTGAGCATAAGAGACTTCAAACGTCTAAACAGTAGTCTATGTTAGTGTAAATGCATGGTGTATTTTCTTCGGTAAAGCACATTGCTACAGAATTCTTCAATAATGTCACGAGGCAATTAAAATTCATCTTATGTTTATAGTCATATTGTGCACGATTTCATCTTGTACCGCAACCGGCAGCTTTGCAGTCCTCCTTTTCTATCTGAGATCTGTCTTTATATCATTTGGTATCAGGCGGTCAAGGTACATCAGGACACAGTAGACATGTATCTGGAGGATGTCATCCTGGGCTCCATTAATCAGACAGCTGATGCTCAGGCCAGAGAGGAGATTCACCGCAAGGCTGAGGAGCTGAACAACATCACCTATGCCATAGAGGAGACGTATGTCCTTGGTCTCGAGTACTGTTACATCTAATTAAACCAGTTTAAAAATCTCACTGCTAGATTGCATATTGTTGACAATGAACCATGCTAGAGCCATGCTAGACTAAACAGAAATGTCAATAGTTTATTGAATTATCAAAATAAAACACTTCACTGAACACTCCTGCAGAAAAGGGATGAATATATATAAATGCGCCTTTAGATTTCAAAATAAGAAAGATGTTATCAGCTCTGTACTGACATTCAAAGGCTGTAAGACATGTTTATCACTGACAGTTGCATATGTCAGAGGTTTTATTAAATTCAAGATCATTGTTTAGCTGCCAAGGATGTCATGAGAATAGACTCAAACAATGTTGATTTGAATAACTTCTGTTATTATTACCTTGAACTCTCAATACTTTCATAATGCCCTTGAATAGTTAGTAAAGGCCATATAAAATAAAATCTGATCAAATAATGCATGTAAGATGTACATAAGATGACTCACTTACGCTTTCAGAAGGTCTTGAAAATAAAATATACAAAGACATGCTGGATTGCCTACAGGACAACTTCCACCCATTGTGCTCTGCCTGTTTAAAAACTCTGCGACATTTGAACTTGCTTATCCTGCAAGGCAAAATGTCGAGACAGTTACAGCCTAAGAAATATAAAATATGTATGAAATCTGTGTCTATATATTCTTTCCCTCAATAAATAATAAATTATGGATGTCAGATGTGGCAGCACAACCGTAGGAAGCCGCTAGAATCAGATACTGTGTATTTGCTGGCATATAACTAATCTAATAAACATTGTATTACCAAGTTACAAAGATCACTGTATTGTGTCCTACAGCGAGGCTTGCCAGCATTGGCTGTTTCAGAGCATTTCCTTTGTCACAAACAGAATCAATCTGCTCTAATCGCCTCATGTTTTGTCTTTCTTGGTCTGTGTATACGTGCAGGAGGAACAGTCAGCAGTCTGAAGAGATTGTGGCAGAACTTGTCTACAGATTCCTCATTCCTGAGGTCCAGAAGAGTGCTGTCAAAGAAAGAGGTGGGTTATTCAATCACGTAGATAATCAGTAAAATACCAAGCTATTACAAGCCAAGCCAAGTTAGTCCTTGACTTTATTATCTACTTAACCTTGTGCCATTTAAAAGAAGTACAATGTTGTTTTTCTGTGGAGCACGAATGGATTTAAGGAGCAGAATGTACCATGCTAAAAGGAGATGCTTATTAAGGCTGTTAAGCTCCAAAGGACAAAAAAGTAAACTGTAAATGTTATATTTTCCAAGCTTATTAGAAGAAATTTAAAATAGTGTAATTGCTACACCACTAGTGTCACCGAATAGAGCAACAGTTTGGAAAAATCAACCTACAATTTGATTAAAAAACTTTTAAAGGGGTCATTGGATGCCCGTTTTCCACAAGTTGATATGATTCTTTTAGGATCTTAATGAAAAGTCTTTAATATACTTTGATTTAAAATTCTTAATGGTAGTGTAAAACAACACCCTTTTTACCTTTCCAAAATCAGCTCTGCAAAAATCATCCTGTTCTGGTCAGGGCTGCTTGTAAATGTTAATGAGCTCTGCTCGCCCCGCCCCGCCCCTCTCTTTGTGGAGTGATGAGCCTGTTTACTTTAGCTGCATTTAGCCGCGTTTAGCTGCTAAACTTGCTAAGTAGCACGTTATTAGAAAAGGCGATCGCAAAGATTCATTAAAAAACCCTTATAGTCACTTCTGCTGTAAGTGAAGCTGGATCACAAATGATTCGCGCCAACATAGACGGATATATGTAGATCGGGAGGTGCATTCCATTCACAAACAAATGTAATCCACTGCATCTTCAGGCACCTCTTGTATACATTAAAATTCTTATTATTGTTCTTCCTTCTCCTTCTTCATCTTCTTCCGTTTCTTCTGCTTTGAGTCAATTTTAGCCCATAGAACCACTTGCGGGAAAGTTATGAAATTTGGCACACTGATAGAAGACAGTCTCAACATTAACCATAGAAAAGTTTGGGGTCTCTAATGCAACCACTTGTCTAAAGTTTCACTCATGTTTATGCTAATAACTTTAGAACCGTAAGGTCTAGAAGGAAAATTCTTCATCTGAATCCTGAAAATTCTTCATCTGAACTCTTGGCTCATGCTGATTCGAATGAACACTAAAATTAAAAAACTACTTTTTCGAATTCGTTCTAGACAGTTTGTCTGATTTTGGCTCAGATCATCTTCAGACCATGATGGCAAAAAGTTGTGGAAAGAAAGTTGATTAGTCAATCCATTCTCGAATAACACTTGAACGAATTTGACGAAGAGCACGCAAAAATGGATGGGAGGCTATATCTCAGCAACGGTTTGGTGTATTGACACCAAACTTGGTCTGTGTTATAACAACCATGACCTAAGGCTTCCAGCACAGTTTCTGAGTAGCACCACCTAGTGGTCAGGAGATTTGACAAATGATTATTTGTGCGTATAACTTCTGACTAGTTTGGCCAAAAATCCCAAAACCGGTCTCTCTAGATTTGGTGCAGCATGCCAAAAAGTTACAAAGAAGTTCCAAAAAATACTAATAACATGATTAAATTGGCCTATTGTAATGAAAGTGGTCTTAGTATATTCCTTGGGTCACGCCGAGAACATAGATACCTATTTTGCTCTAGTCAGCCAAACTTCCTGTTCACCATTTTTATTCATGTTGAAAACCTACTTTTTCAAACTCCTCGAATGTGAAACGGTTATTTTTTAACACATCAATGAATTTGCTGGAATCATGCCAATCATGTCACCTCATGCTGACCATGCCACATCAATTTGGAAACAGCGCCACCTATAGGTCAAGAGTAATAAACCATTCATTAACCAATAATAATGAAATTTCCAAAAATGCTAATAATTATTGATTGCATTAGCATTTTGTAATGAAACTGATCCCTAAATATTCTTCGGGTCATGCCGACAATGTAGATACCAATTATGAATACCAAAATTTCTTGTCTGCCATCTTGATTTATGTTGAAAACCTACTTTTTCAAACTCCTCCTCGACTGTTGGTCTGATTTTCACCAAGATTGAGTCTTCAGTCTTTGTCAGACTGTGCTGACAAAAAGTTACAGATTTTGTGTTGATAGACAAAACTGTTTTGTATAGCAGCGCAACAAATTTAAGGCATGATGCCAGACTACGTCTGAGGCTGTATCTCAGCAAAGCTTTGACATTTTGACACCAAAATTTGTATGTGCCATTGTCTCCTTACACTGAGCACACCACATTGATTTGATAACCGTGCCTCCTATTGGTCAAAAGTGATATCCTATTAAATCATATTACTAGAGGTTGTATTTATAATTTTTCAGCATTTGACTAAAATCATCCTAAAATGGCTTTAATTACTCATCGTTGCAGTTGGTCTGCCGCTCCCTGTCATGCTTAGCTCCTTATTTTGCCTCTGATTGTGCTTGGCCTCATAATTGCTGCTTGCAGCTATATTTGTTATTAGTAGTATTATTATTATGAATAATTCTATTTGACAGCTTTCCAACAATGACTGTATGATTGTGATTTTGAGATTTTCACACTGAGGACAACCAAGGGACTCATATGCAACTATTACAGAAAGTTCAAACGCTCACTGATGCTCCAGAAGGAAACACGATGCATTAAGAGCATAAGGGGGATGAAAACTTTTTGGAATTCATAGATCAAGGTAAATTTTACTTATTTTTTCTTCTGGGAAACATGTAAGTATCTTCTGTAGCTTCTGAAGGGCAGTACTAAATGAAAAAATACATATGATTTTTAGGCAAAATAAGAAAAATGTACACATCTTCATTCTGTTCAAAAGTTTACACCCCCCGGCTCTTAATGCATTGGTTTTCCTTCTGGAGCATCAGTTAGTGTTTGAACCTTCTGTTATAACTGCATGAGTCCCTCAGTTGTCCTCAGTGTGAAAATCTCAAAATCACAATCATTGTTGGAAAGCTTTCAAATACACAGAAATGCTGAAAACCAAAGAACCTACCTGAAAAACACAGCTGTGGATCATTCAGGTAACAACACAGTATTAAGGACTTTTGAGCAGGGTAATTTTTATAAGTACAACTATTATTTTCTCTTGTGGACTATATGTAAACATCTTTTATGTGAAATATCTTACTCAAGTCAGTACTAAATAAAAAATAACATGCATTTTGTATGATCCCTTTTATTTTTGGTAAAATAATTAGCACTTTGCAGATTCTGCAAGGTGTATGTAAACTTTTGACTTCAACTGTATTTCAGTGAAATGAGGATAAATAGTTAACACTGTCCTTTTTTTGCCATAAAAGCTGATCATGCATAAAAGCATGGCCAGTTTCTGAGGTTACTGAGCACACAAACATTGAGAACAAAGTTCATTCGAAAATGAAGACTGTTTTTTAGACTAGTTCAGCACAGCACTTGAGTTTATTTATATAGTGACATTCATGCAAACATCTTGCTGCTTTCTCTTATGCTCTCCATGAGCGTCTTACAAGATTTGAAAAGCCTCATGCAGAACTTTTCATGCTGTAAATTGTCACATTACCAGTAGGGCGTATCTGTCAAGCTTGTTAAGCTTGACATTTTAATAACCTGTGAGTTTGATATGTACAGTGTGTGTATGAATCACAGCAGCCATGTGGCCTGTGTTATATTTTCAATCCTTGCTGTTTCCCATAATCAGTTTTAATTTCCTATTTCCCCATTATTTGCTGTGTAATAAAGACCTTGTTCATACAAATGCAGTATGTGCACACACAACTCTCTGTCTCAGCTCTACAGCTTGACTCTGACCACATGACTTTACACAGAGAACGAAAAAAGAAATTATCCTGCATACTACATTCAAATTAATGATTTACTAGAGATAGCTTAAATAACCAAAAATTTACAGTCACTCACTGTCATGCTCTACAATGCTGTATGAGGTTTTTTCATCTGTGGAACATAAAAGCAGAACAAAAATACACAAAGCTTTCCATACATTAAAAGTGGTTTGTGACCCATAACTCCTTCATAGAGAACAAAAAGCAATGTAAATTATCAGAAAGGAACAAGTAGTCTAAATAATTGTGGCTCATAAACTTGTGTCTTTGTGTGACATTTCTCTGTTCAACAGGACAGATAATGGCCATCACCAGATAACAGAATAAAACAAAAGTTTCAAAACTGTCATAACACCCACTCTGTTGTGAGCCTGGCTTTTACTTGAAACTACACAACATACATTTTTACTATTGCATCAGCGTTTAATGTGATCTAACAGTTAACTGTTTTGCTTTAGAAACCAGGACATCAAGTGGTGACCCAGCACTGAAATTAATTCTGATTAATAATAATCATAAATTATTTTAATTGTTTATAAATATATAACGACTACTACATGTATGCAACCAATAATTCTTCACACAAACCACTTTTTGGCATAAATAATGTCTTCCAAGTAAACCCAAATTTAATCTAGTCATATTTTCTTTGACCTTTGTTCATGGTTTGAGGCTAAGGGCATGTTACACAATCTGTCCATGTTGGCATCTGCCAAATTTGGCTGAATTTGTGCCAAAACAGCATGTCTGTTCTATTTAACCATTTTAGTTGTACAGATTTGATTATTTTCTTTTCCCATTGTTTTTCTGCCATAAAAGCACTGTAATTGTATTGTAAATTGCCTCAAACATGGTGGGATTGTCCCAAATCCCAACTGTTACCTAGGCAAGCACATAAACACCTGCTTAACTCTAGGTGGCAATACAAATAAAAAAGCATGAATCCTTAAGTGCCCCCAAATCTCCATGCATATAAATTTCCAATTTTTGCATCTGGAAGTGTTTTTTTTTTTTTCTGTCTGCCACTCCGTCAGACCAGATATATGACCCAATATTGGCCCATCAATTGAAAACCTTTAAAAACATACTTTTCACTCCTCTCTTTTAGTTCGCCAGAGTCAGAAAAGGCATCTGCAAGCAGCTCGTTCAGTCATCAGTGGCAGCCCTGGATCTTCTGCGGTCTCCCAGCCCCCATTTCCATCAGACAGAGCCTCCTCAGCGGTCCTGAATGACATACTCAGCCAAGTAGAGGAAGCCGTTCCCAGAACTGTGACCCCAAGAGACCCTGGACCAACACAAAACAGTCTGACCAGTGATCCAACAGCAGACACTCCAAACGGGAATGGAAAACATGCAGATTAAGCTTACGAGCAGTAATACAAAACATTAAATTCTTGACTTTTACAATAGTCCTATAAACTGTATTTGTTTGATTTGATTTTTTCTATACCGTACTTGTAGAGACAGAATGAGTGAATGAAATTTAAAGGAACAGCTGGAGTCCAAAGTTAATGGTTACGCAATAAAAACAGCATCTAATTTCTCAGTAAGTGCCACTTTTTCCACTTTACTAATGGAACACATCAAAGTCTGTAGATAACTCGAAAAGCAAAGTTTAAGCGTAGTTTAAAAGCAAATGCTTTTAGACATCTTCATTTTCATTTGTGGGGGGAAAAAATCATAAAAGACCATCATTTGGAACAATTTCAGGTAGGTATAGCCAGTAATAGTCTGGGTGGTATTTTCAGTGACCATTAGTTCCATTAGATCCTGTCTTAGAAATGGGCTGTATCTCCTGAAATGATAGACAGAATGATGAGGGAGATTTAGCGGGCCTATTAGTCTGTTTTTGCTTAGCACAATTGAGGATCTGTAGATCTTCTGTTCCTTCTTAAACCACTTAAATTGTTTGTGAACCTAACCTGTTCAAAGCTTTTACTTGATGAGAGCTCAAATTGCAATCCTACAGTCATACCTGTCTGAATATCTGGATCATCCGTATAATCCACTTCGTAGAACACCATGCATCTAACTGAACAGACAGGCAAAAGGAAACAGTTTAGCATTCTTAAAGGAAATATCAGTATCTTCAGTGTGAAAAATTGAAGTCTTGTGTAACTTCACTTTTTTTGGCAGAAATAGTAATAGTATGCTATTCCAAATTCTGCACTTGTCTAAACGCAGTGTGAAGAAAGACTATAAAAGGTAAAAGATGAAGTGTGTACTTTCTCTGCCACTTTCTCCTTTTGCTGTGACCAAACTAAATGAAACTGTTCGATTTGTGGCCTTAGTTTGTGATTTTATACATCACTACACTATTGACAATGAATTTAAAAATTATGTTATCTTTTAAAAATTATTTATAATAACACAAAAAAAGTGTCAAAAGTTTTTGAACAGTAAGATTTGTAATGTTTTTTAAAGAAGTCTCTTCTAAAAAATAAAAAAAAATATTTTTACTATTTAAAACAACCTTTTCTATGTAAATATATTTTACAATGTAATTTACTTCTGTAATTTCAATGCTGTAATTTGCTGCTCAAAAATTATTATAAACTATTATTACTATTATGTTGAAAACAGCTGAGTAGATTTCTTCAGGTTTCTTTGATGAATAGAACGTTCAGAAGAACAGCATTTATCTGAAATAGAAATCTTTTGTAACATTATAAATGCCTTTATCATCACTTTTGATCAATTTAAGGCATCCTTGCTATGTAAAAGTATTCATTTCTATAATATTCTTCCAAAAAAGAAAAAAAAATATATATATACACTGACTCCAAGCTTTTGAATGGTATAGTGTATAATGTTACAAAAGCTTTTATTATTTTAGATAAATGCTGATCTTTGGATCTTTCTATTCAAAGAATCATGAAAAAAATGTACTGAACTGTTTTAAATATTGATGATAATTATATTTAAAAATCTTGAACAGCAGTGTTGGGGGTAACGCATTACAAGTAACCCGAGTTACGTAATAATATAACTTTTTTCAAGTAACTAGTAAAGTAACGCATTACTTTTGAATTTCTAAAAAAATATCTGAGTTACTTTTTTCAAATAAGTAACGGCAGTTACTTTTTTCCCCATTTATTGATTGACAAGTCTCCTGTTGGGAAATTTGGGAGTAAACATGATGTTACTGTAGTTCTAGACTAAATGTGAACATGCATTAATTCATCTCACTCACAAAAAACAGATTCAGTATTCCTCAGAATGAATAAAAACAGTGAAATGCAAACTCAGAATATGGCAGGACCCTGCAATAATTAAATATGTTAAATGAAACGAATATCTTTTATGTATTTAATCCCATTTTAGTAACCTGTGCCTTTGCTTCTGACCTTCAATGATGCAATTCAACCATACTAATAAGCAAAAATTACTTCAGATAAACTAACATTTGTGCTTCATTTTTTTTTATAGCTGAAGAGTGAACTCCTGCATAAATGTTTTTTTTTTTTTTCAGCCTGAGGTGAATTAATTTCACTTTTGGTGTAAAAGGGTTTTTACATTACAATTGTTTTATAATAAAAACAAAGAAGCAAGCCCTGCCCAGATTTAAAAAAAATAACACAAAAGTAACGTAACACATTACTTTCCATTAAAAGTAACTAAGTAACGTAATTAGTTACTTTTTCAGGGAGTAACGCAAAACTGTAATGCATTACTTTTAAAAGTAACTTTCCCCAACGCTGTTGAACAGCATATAACAGGATCATGTGACACTGAAGACTGGAGTAATGATGCTGAAAATTCAGCTTTGATCACAGGAATAAATTACATTTTAAAATACGTTCAAATAGAAAGCAGTTATTTTAAATAGTACAAATATTTCACAATATTACAGCTTTTGCTGTATTTTGGATCAAATAAATACAGGCTTGGTGAGCAGACGAGACTTAAAAAACATTAAAAATCTTACTGTTCGAAAACTTTTGACTGGTACTGTAATTTATTCATGTATTTATTTATTCACGCTATTTCTTAATTGCTTGCTTTGGTAATTTTGACAGTTTTAAAAACGCACTTTACAACTGTACAACTGTGTGATTTATGTTGTAGAACTAAAACTAAATCTAAAATGATCAACAAAATTATAAGCCTGTATTTTTATTAGATAAAGCTTAATTACCGGCATAAGTTTAATAGTGAAACGCGTACTTGAGGAATATCAATAGATATTGGCTATACTGGCTATACCGCAGTAGCAGTAGTTGCATAATTTTCTATAAACAAATTGCATAATGCTCCATTCA
The DNA here is from genome assembly GCF_022985175.1 of Labeo rohita. Taxonomy (NCBI): domain Eukaryota; kingdom Metazoa; phylum Chordata; class Actinopteri; order Cypriniformes; family Cyprinidae; genus Labeo; species Labeo rohita. The sequence goes on along the minus strand of NC_066877.1, from coordinate 7,736,283 downwards.
GTTTGCCCCGCCTGTGATTGGTTGTTTTCTTTTATTTCCCTTCCCTCTAGACTTTCAGACTGTCTGCTCTTTTGACCGTTCTGGAAATTAGGAAAACAAGCAACTGCATTCGCGTCTATAGCGAGGACATATGACATGTTTGCTCGTTTTTCCGTCAAGCGTGTCCTTCTCAGGACGTCTGTAACCAGGAAGTAAGTCTCTGTTGGTGCTCGATCACTTGTGTACTATGCGTTCTTTAAAATCAGTACTGTAAGTCAGTAAATGCGAAACTCGGTGTGTCATGAGTCACGTCGGAGCTCGGTGGACACGGTCATGTTGAGGCATTACGTGAATGTCCTGCTGATATGACATGGTAAGTACAGTTATTTTTATTTAACGTTAGCTGCTAAAGTAAAGTAGATCGCAAGAAGTGACAACGCAACAACTGTTGAACGTGCAGCACAAATAAATGCAGCCGCTTGTAAACTACAGGAATGAATGTCAGCACGATGCGTGTTTGACGGGATTTTAACATACTGTACTTTTGAGGCGTGGACTCGAAGGTCAGATAAAGAGACGAATAAATCGATTTACAAACGGCTGCTGTCATTACAACATGCTATAAACAGTCATTCCGCAGTTGTATATGTTCAGCGCGTGCATACACTCCCGAGGCTGTGAAATCTGTGCCGAACTTGACTGTTGTAAACACTAGTCAGTCCAGTCCAGTCCAGTCGTCTGCGCAGCTGGTTAACTTTAAAGCAGTGCTAGTGCACAGTTATTTTATTTTGTGTTCCGAAGCAATATTATTTAACTCTAATAAATTGTCACATTTCTTAAGCTCATTTAGTCGCAGCAGGTATCCCAATATTGCATTACAATTAACATTAGCACAGCAGTTGTTCAGTGCTTACTGCGGTTTATGTGTTTATTAATATTTATTTGTTTACAATGAATTCTGGGTGCTTCTGAATATGATTTGACTGTAGGCAGGAAGCTGCAGGTAATCACAGCTGTGCTGATATTCATTCTTATGTGATATTGCTTTCACATATCAGTTCATTAAAGTCATTAGTAAACATTGCATTGTCAAATAAAATTAATTTAATCCATAATATCTAAGGGTGTCACGATTTCGATTTTAAATCGAAATCGATCGAAATTCATGCTCAATCTCGATTATCGAATCAAAAAATGGAATCGTCGATGCTGCCACGCCCCCATGTCACGTCAGCTTGGCTTGCCAAGCGAAAAAAAAAAAAAAACACGCTTGTTGAAGTGCTGCGAGTCAATCTAACAGCTACAACAAACAGCCAAAAGATAGCATGGCAACTGCAGACGCAGGAGACCCGTCGACAGAACTTGAACCCCCCTCCTCTTTCACTGAAGTCGCCGGTGTGGAAGTATTTTGGATTTCCAGTGAGTTATGTTGACAACGTTCGTGTTGTCGACAAAAAAAACACAGTTTGCAAGCTCTGCTATGTACGTATATCACATTATTCCACCGGCAGCACGACTAACATGGCAGGGCATCTCCGCAGGCACCACAAAAACATAGATTTATCTGTTAAACCGACAAGTGTAACACAAACTACTCTCCCGTCTTCATTTGGAATAAAACTTCCAAGTAACTCAACACGTGCAAAGGCAATTACAAGCGCGGTAGGAGTATTTATAGCCGCGGACATGCGACCTTATTCAGTAGTAGAAAACTCCGGTTTTAGGCATTTAATTAGCGTGCTAGAACCGCGCTACGAAATCCCAAGTAGAACGCATCTCACCGCTACGGTGATACCGTGTTCATCTGTGAAGAAAACTGCAGTTACAAAAGAGAAATTAGATGGCAGGTTATTTTGTATAAGTTTCCAATTGACTGAAGATATAAGTTATTGTTACATTATATTGTTAATGTAGTGTGTGGTACATTGCGAACAAAGGTCAGATATTATTATATTGCATAAAAGTCTTAAAATGGCATAGCTTGTGCTTTCAAATTTTTCTTTTTTAAATCGAGAATCGAATCGAACCGTGACTTTAGAATCGAAAATGTAATCGAATCGAGGATTTGGAGGATCGTGACACCCTTAATAATATCCTAAATTTACCCTTATGTCATTCTGAAACAGGTTCTTTGGAGCATAAAAGAAGATATTTTGAAAAAAACAAAAAAGAAATGTTGTCCATACAATGGACTCCAATTTAGTTTGGTTCCATTCTTCAAAGAAATATTGTGTGCTTCCCTGAAAAAACAAAGTCATACTGCTTTGAAATAACATGTGGGCAAGTAAATGACGACGTACAGCTCTCTATTGAATTTCTTTCTCATTATTCTCCATTATTCTTGTTATTCTCCATTCTTTCTTGTGAAATCTGCATCACAGCTGGTTGAATTAAATACAAAAAGGAAGAAAAATTGCATTTGCTATTTGTTTCAGTTGGTGTTAATATCCCAGGAATGCTTTGTGCAGTTTGTACTGTTGGCCTGTTTCTAACACGTTGACCTAGTTGCAGTTAGCTAAATATGCTGTTGTATGCTGTCAAATGCAGTGCTGTGTTGTTTGGGCATTCAGTAGCGTTGCTTTTTCATAAGGAAATATATCATTACTGAAATTGCCTTTCAAATAATGATACACAACATCCACAACAAAATTATGGCACTTAAATTGGTCCAATATTCTTTTGAAGATTAACTGTCCTGCATTCTCAGCGTGTTAATGATTTATCAAGTGATTTTGAGAGAAAAAAAAAGGCATTGAGATATTGTATAATCATATTTTAAAATATTTAATATTCATTTCTTTATTTAGTTTTAACTTCAGTTTATTTAGTCTACAGTACAGGCTCAGTTGTATGTGTTATGTGTAATCTATAGTACAGTCATGTCAATGTCAATTCATATATTTAACCATTTATATGTGCTTTTACACTTAACAGTGACTATGCTCTCGTGTGCAGTTGACTAAAATGAATACATGTACTGAGTGTCATGGGAACGACAAAGCCACTCTGATGACGCTCCTAGTGTTCTTTTGTCAAATTTATATATTATAAACTCATAAACAACAGAATAAGAATACGTTTCCAATCAAGTGAAATCACTATTAACAAAATTAAGTGGTTTGTAGGTGTATTTTCATATGGCATGTGTGCAATTAAATTCATGTTGGGATTAAAGTTTTAAATATAAAAAGAATACAGAAATATTAAAAATGATTTAAATAACTGAAAAGATACTTCAAAAAAGAAACTAAAAATGCCAGTAGGTGGGGGCAAGTCACACAATTTAAATACTGAATCATTCATTCGATTCGTTCGAATGGCTGATTCATTCAGGAATAAAGCAAGTGACTGTATTTATGAATGGGATATTGAATCATTGACTCACTTGATTTGTTTAAAAAATGCAAGTTCATTCATAAAACACCGCTGTGTTTGAATGGAGATGTGCAGCGGCTCAGTTGTGATTTTGTTTCAAACTATTTTTGATGACAAAATGGAGCAAAATCAGGCAATAGTGTTGTAGTCAGACAATGTAAGTCACTTAATATTAACTTCTTGTTTATTTAACTGTTGTTTTAAATCAATATCTCATTTACAAACTCCCTTAAAAATCATTAAAAGCTGTCACTCTCATTGCAATCTCACAAAGTTCTGTCATCAACAAAGCTCTCTACACTGCACAATGAATCTCTTATTTACACTCTGCCTACTTTGTTTATGAAAGGATTCATCAGATATGTCTGTGATACATTACTTTTACGCAAAAGAGAACGCAAAAGTTTCTAGAGGGAATGCACATATCTTTGTGGGAGAACGCAAACGTTTAGTGAGGGAATGCAAATACTGTTGCGAGGGAATGCAAAAGTTTTGTGAGGGAATGCAAATATCTTTTCGGGAGAACGCAAAAGTTTTGTGAGGGAAGCGCAAAGTTTCTAGAGGGAATGCAAAAGTTTTGCGACAGAGCCCAAAAAATGTGAAAAAATATTTTTCCTCCCACTCCGAATTTTTCCACTCACCCTGACTTTTTTTTTTTCCACCACCATGTCCTGTTAGGGGCTCCATAGGCCACCCAAGATGTAGATGAGTTTGTTTCCCCTTCAGATTTGGAGAAATGTAGCATTACATCACAAAAATATGCAGGGTGTTCGCAAAAAAATAAAAAATAAAACAAACAAAAAAATCACAACAACACAACTGACCCTTTTGCTTAACTACTAGATTTAATAGGCCAAAATATGCAGTGTTCCAAAAAAAAACAAAACAAAAAAAAAAAAACATCACAACAACACAAACGACCCTTTTGCTTAACTACTAGATTTAATAGGCCAAAATATGCAGGGTGTTCGCAAAAAAAAAAAAAAAAGCTAAATGTGTAATTACTTAAATTTCACTTTTAATACCAGTTTAAATTACAATTATAATGTATCAACCCTTTCATGTGTAATGACATGACTAAGTGCATTTTCAACTTTATTAAAGCAGCTGGATGTCACTGCAGGCTGTTAATGTTGCCCCTAATGTGATTTTAGTGAGTGTTCTCTGTCAATTCTCTCTCTCTCTCATATTCTGTCTTCCTGTCTCTCTCCCCCTCCCCCTCCCCAACAAAAGAATTTCAATAGGTTTGACAGCTGGTTATATAATTGCACTTATTTTTGAACTTCCTGGTAGTTTTCCCTGGCAGCATTTTGAATGTGCATATTATGCACTTAAATATAAAAATTCATATTCCCTGGAATGATTTTTCCTAAACCCCAGTATTACATTTAAAAAAAAAAAATACCGTTATTAAAAGTGGAACCTTTTGTCCTTAGGTGTATAGTATGACGTCATCAGAGCAGAGAAAATGTTTCGTGAAATTCATTGGAAGGCTTCAATCAGTGAATCAGTGCACAGTTTCTGTGAATAATGAACACTTAAATATGCTTTGTCAGCCAGTGGTTAAAATTATATACAGGGAAGCATACTTGACTAACTGATTAACAATAAAGATATATGCATAAAAAGACTTTTAGACATGCAAATGAACAGTCCTTGACCTAGATTAAGTGCTATATATGTGAAGTCCAGTGATGTAAATTAAGTATGCTTGCATTAGTGATATATTACTAAAGACTACATGAATTTATTGCTATCAAATTCCACAATTAATTACAAAAAAACTGTAAGTATCACTGAATTAAACATGATGGACTCATAGACTCATGTGGATGTTTTGACCTAAAATGAAGAGTTATCTTACTGTATTAGCTGAAACAATACATTTTGATGAAGAAGAAAAAAAGATTTTTATGTTTTGGTTTATGGTTCATTCATTCAAATCAACAAATGTGTTATTACTTTTTTTTTTTGTGACAACAATTTACATGCTCTCAATGCACAGTGTGACATTTTCCAGTGACGTAGTAAGAAGACAGATCAATAGAGCATTAGCAAAATGTATTTACACAGCTGAGGACCAGACATGCTCACATCCCAGTTTCATGTGTTCACTATATTAATTAAGCACAGAAATATGTATATATGACCTGAAAGTTGAACCCAGGGTGTACTTATGACCACAGATTAACTAATTTTGTTTTTTACCCCGTTACCCATTACCTTGATGAATTTGGGATTTGGAGAAGAATTGCAGGTTTTCAGAGCTATTGTTCCAAAATTGAATTTCACAATGCAAATCCTAAACAATCCAGAGGGTAGTGGGTCCACAGTGTTGTTAATCACGGGGAAAGTGAACGGTGAAAGGCTAGAGGCGTTGCTAATGCAGAGATTGAGCGGATAAGAGGCAGGGTAATTGGAGCAGTGGGGGGAGGAATCAGCACTTGAGAGCTTCCTCTTATTTCTGACAAACCTGTATTCAGATTGTACGAAGGCAAAGAAAAACACTCTCAGAAAATAGCACATTACTTAACCATCAGGTTATTGCTCTTTGGACCCAGAGAGTGAACTCGTACTGACCTTTTACAGTTCATCTGCGTCAACTGTTAGCATTAAGGTTTTATGCTTATGTCCTTAAACACTTTAATCTGCACCAGGCAACAGAAAATAGGTCAAAATAGGTTGTGTACCGTAGTGTGGAAGCAAATATTTGTGCATTTCAACAGAAAATAAACCCTGAGGAGCCTAGTCAAGGCTGAATGGCAGTTAAGCTGCGTTATATCAATGAGATGACAGTGAAGGATTAATATTACAGTCACAGTTTTGCAGAGGATTGCTGAAGTGAAAGAAAAAGCTGTTATTCTTTAGTCACCCTCAAGTCGTTATAAACCTATAAGGAAAACACAAAAGAAGAAGTTTAGCAGAATGCTGAAGCTGCTTTTTTTAAAAGCAAATTACGAAAAGTAGCCAATTGTGTGGTATATTATAGTTTTCTTAAGCCATGCTATAGTTCGAGTGATAAACAATTTGAAAATAAGCCGTTATTTACTCCTCTTTTATGTTACCGCTCTCAAATTTTTGTTCATTTTCATTTTTGAGCGAGCTGTCCCTTAGGGCTGGGTGGTATATCGAGTTCATACAATACATCAAAACATTCTTTATAAGCAATATGGTATGTGGCAATACCGTGTATGTAGTTATATAGTAGTTTAATACGAGTGCATCCGAAAAATAGCGGAGAGCACAGAGTAAGCTGCTGCGGGCCAAGTGCATAATCCAGTTTGAGACATGCTTTATATTAAAGGAGAAGTCCACTTCCAGAACAACAATTTACAGATACTCACCCCCTTGTCATCCAAGATGTTCATGTCTTTCTTTCTTCAGTCATAAAGAAATTATGTTTTTTTTTTTGAGGAAAACATTTCAGGATTTTTAATTTTTTTTTTTTTTTGAACTTCCAAAATGCAATTTAAATGCAGCTTTAAACGATCCCAAATGCAGTTGTAAATGATCCCAGTCGAGAAAGAAGGCGAAGCAATCAGTTATTTTAATTTAAAAAAATACAATACTTTTTAATCTCAAACGCTCGTCTTGTCTTGCTCTGCCTGAACTCTGTATTCTGACTCAAGACAGTTAGGGTATGTTGAAAAACTCCAACCGTATTTTCATTTCAAAATCATCCTACATCACTGCAGAAGTACCAACCCAGTGTTTACAAAGTGAACATGCAAAAAAGATCAAACACCCTTAACAAAAAAAAGGTAAAACAGCAATATAGGACGATTTTGAAGTTGAGGGAGAACATGAGATGGGAGTTTTTCGGCTTACCCTAAATGTCATGAACCGGAAAAAAACAGAGTTCAGGCAGAGTAAGATGAGACAAGCATTTGAAATTAAACAGTATATAAATTGTATTTTTTTAATGAAAACAACCGATCATTTCGCTAGATAAGAATTTATCTAGAATTTATGCAGTTATTGCATTAAAACTGTATTTTGGAAGTTCAAACAAGAAGAGTCTTATCTAGCAAATTTTCTCCCTCAACCTCAAAAATCATTTCAAAATCATCCTATATCGCTGCAGAAGTACCGACCTAGCCTGTCCTGAGCCAGAATACATTAAAAAAACATTAAAAAGTATATAAATTGTATTATTTTTATGAAAGTAACCGATCGTTTTGCTAGATAAGACCCTTCTTTCTCGGCTGGGATTGTTTACAACTGCAGTTGGTATTGTTTGAAGCCACATTTAAACTGCATTTTGGAAGTTCAGACTCAGGGCACCATATCAGTCCATTATATGGAGAAATATCCTGAAATGTTTTCCTCAAAAAACATTTCTTTACGACTGAAGAAAGAAAGACATGAACATCTTGGATGACAAGGGGGTGAGTACATTATCTGTAAATTGTCGTTCTGGAAGTGGACTTCAACTTTAAAATAGCTGTTTTCTATTTGAATATATTTTAAAATAAAATTTATTCCTTTGATGCAAAGCTGGATTTTCTATCTTCAGGGTCACATGATCCTTGAGAAAAATTTGCTGTTTCATACATTATGATAAAAAATTTATTTTATACATTGTTCAAAATATAGGAAGAAAAAGAAAGAAAAAGTGTATTTTGTTATTAGACATCAATTTTTTTCTCTCAAAGTGTTTTTCTCCCCATGCCCAGGGAGAAAAAAAATTATAAAGGAACCTTCACCCAACAAACCGAATAACCATATAGACTATTATGCTGCAGGCACTTCAGTGTTATGGCTTAGAGAGGGAGTCTGACTTGACCAATGCTTAGTGGTCCCACGTGGATACCATGGCAACACGTAATTTCAGCTTTGTTTGGCATTGTCGTGTGTGCATTCGCCGTGTTCTTTCAATAGCTGATTTAGGATAAAGGTCTTGCCCTGGAGGACACGCTCTTGATTTCTGCGCTACACGGATCATGCAAAGGGTATGTTTCCTGAACTCTGAAAGCCTGCTCTGCTTTGCGTTTGCATTCACAGCCGGGAGTGACTCAGTCTGCTTACAACTGTCTAATGTTTATGTGATGAGTGATATAGGATTTATGCACTGTAATTTTATTATTGAAGACTTCAAACAGGTTGTTTGGAAAGGTGGTTTAGATGTAATCATTTAAGTGATATTAGTAAGTTTAATACACTGTTGAAATTGTCATTGTATTGTCTTAACAGAAGTGAAGGAGAAAGGCATTTAGTGATGACTCATGTACAAGTGAATCTATTTGAACAAGAATTTTTTTTTGTTTTTTTGTTTTTCTGAAATCATATAACCATTTAACATAAAGTATTTCTTTTCTTAACAGAAATGGAAAGTGTAATATCCATACCAACTGCCTTGTTTTATAGATTATAATGGCTCTCTTGTTTCAGTATAAATATTTACCATATTACCATAATTTAAATATAAAAACAAAATGATGTTACTATTTTCCCTTAAGCTCTTTTTTTGTCATTGTACAAATTTATTATATTCTGTACTCTAGAGGGTGTATACACACACACATACATACATACATATATAACTTTTATGTAATGTGTAGTGCATTTATATGTATATACAAGGAATGAATTTGCAAAGGTATGACAAACGTTAAACAGACACAAAGGTGTTTTGTGTGAAATGAGTTGACCAAGGCAATTCAAAATATTACCATACTGTACTGAGGCAATGAAAATATCTGGATATTGTGTGCCGGAGGCAGATGCTGCGGTTGTGCAAATATTATGAAGATGTGCAAAAGCTTCAGATTAAAGCAGGAACTGGTATTAACAGCAGTGCAGTACAGTATGAGGTGATAATAAGGATTGTGGTCACTATGCTGTATTTTTAATGGTATTTGTATACATTACTGTCACCGTATTTCTTTTTTGGAGTCATAGGAAATTTCAAAATAATTTCGGATGTTGATTTTCAATTTTATGATTCACTATTCAAGTCATCTCTACTTGAAGTCATTATTTGTAGAGACGTCACGAGTGGTAATGAGAGGATGTGAGAGGTATTGTGACGTGTGCCTTTTGTTGCAGTGCTTTCTTCAGCTCAGGATGAGTAAAGAAATGGAGGAGCTTTCTCCCCTGGGCGACTCGGGACACGGTGGTGGTTCAGAGGAAGAAACCGAGGAGGATGACGAGCCTAAAATTTGTCAAGTATGCGGTGACAAATCAACAGGCTACCACTTTAACGCCATGACCTGTGAGGGCTGCAAAGGCTTCTTCAGGTGAGTGAGCAAACTGATCTTTCCCAGCCTCCCCTCCTTCAACAAGAATTGTGATTGAGGATTATTTACTCCCCCTCATGTCCTTCCAAACCTGACTTTGTTTCTACTGAGACGTTCTGCAAAAACGTCCAAGCCGTGAGAGGGAGTAAATGACTAAATGATGACAGAATTGTAATTTTTGGATGAACTATACCTTTAATAGTTGATCCTGTTGACTCGACTATCCCAGGACACTTTTAAAAATGAAGGCTGTTTTGGCATTGATGGTTCCGTGAAGAGCCTTTAAAGGGGTCATCGGATGCAAAGTTCACTTTTTCATGTTGTTTGAACATAAATGTGTGTTGGCAGTGTGTGTACACCTGTATTCTATAATGACAAAAATCCACCCAGTGGTTTTTTAGTTAATCTCTAAAAATAATTTCCCCTTTTTCAAATCGAGCCTTTCTCAGTTTCTCGTCTGTGTGACATCACACAGACAAAGGTCACTCCCACAATAGATTGTTTGTGAAGGGAATGCGCCTCCCGATCTACATAAATGTGTCTATGTTCGCACAAATCATTCGTGATCCAGCTTCACTTACAGCAGAAGTGAATATAAGGGTTATTTTAAGAATCTTTGCAATCACCTTTCCTAATAACATGCTAGTTAGCAAATTTAGCGGCTAAATGTGGGTAAAGTAAACAGTGCACGGCTCGTTTGACAAGGTAAAAGGGTATTGTTTTACACTACCATTGAGAAATTTTAACCAAAGTATGTTACAGACTTTTCATTAAGACCCTAAAGAATCATATAAACTTGTGGAAAATAGGCATCCGATGACCACTTTAAGATGCATTGAATCTTTCAAATGCACAGAAGGAAGTCTTGACTGAAAGGTCCTTTGGGGAATCCAAAATGGTTCTTCTATGGCTGCGAAAACTTAAAGGACATCAAGATATTTCCAGAGAGTGTTCAGTATTTTTCCTAATTAAGCCTGAAGAAATTAAAAATGAAACTGAGGAACTTGAAACGGGATGTACGCAGAGCTTTTAAAAATGTTTAAATCATCATTCAATTTTTGTCTGTCGTGATTTGCATATATTTTTTAAAGCAACCTTTGGAAAAGAAAATAATTATAGGGTGCAGTAGCACATATGAATTGGTGACCAGCCCACACGCTTCATAACACACTGTGTGTGTCCAACTGCGGTCACACAGTAATTGTTTGTTTCCCGGGGTGCTTTCAGCATTTTTAAAAACATGAGAATTATACTGGTACAAAAGATGTGAAAATGAAAATGCTTTCAGGATTTTTTTCAGAAAACAATATTAGCCACAGTTGACATTGCTGTGTTTTTGGATCATTCTTGTACATATACAGCCAGATTTTATAATTAATAGACAGCAGGGGCTGCTTTTAAATCTATAGTCCATTCAGAAATTAAAAATGTCATTATTTAGTTTTTTTTTTTTTCTTCTCTGGAACACAAAATATGTTTTTGAAGTGTTGTTTTGGTCCCCATTGACTTTAATTATGTGCATCATTTTTACAGCATGTAATATAAGTCTCGGGTGTCCCCAGAATGTGTCTGTGACATTTCATCTCAAAATACCCCACAGATAATTTATTATATAATTTTGAAAATGCCTATTTTGAGTGGAAGCAGAAACACACTGTTTTCATCGTCTCTATAAATGTAAATGAGCTGCTGTTCTCTGCTCCCTTTTCCAGAATAGAGCTGTGCCTTATATCTCAGATACTCTGCCAAAAAACATCTGTTCGGTTTTGATTATCATGACTATCGTGCTGAAATCATGCGTTTTAAAGCCATATTAGTTCAAACTTCTGATTTTTATGAGCGCACACGATCAGAAAGCGGCTGTCACACAGCATGTGAGTACTAAACTAAGTTCTCTTTCATGTCTTATTGCACTCAAACTGTCAAATACACACAAGTTTATGTTAAAAACACACAGGAGTTACAAAACAGTCGGTTAAGTCTGTGAAGGTAAACAGCTAGAAAAGAAATCACATTTCTATTAGATCTGTGTGGCAGCAGTGTAATATACAGTAAATCAGTCAATAAATCCACTGCTCTCTTGTCTCCTCTGAGGCTGGGACTCTAAATAGTGTTCAGTGCTTGTTTGTGCAGCCAAAGACAGGACAGTTAGCATGCTTTGCTTGAACTTTTGCCATGGCGTTAGAGCTGGTACACTATTGTCACTTGGGAAAACTAAATGGTGGTGCCGTGTGTGGAAACGTGCAGTTTAAGGGGCAGTAATATTGTAATAAGATTACCTTACATCACCCTGGGGGACGACATCTGATGCGCTTGTTTTTTCACATGCTTGCAGAAAAACGTCTTACCAAAACAAAGTTACGGGTTGTCCTTTTTCACGTTTTCTAGGTTGGTAGATGCACTTAAACACAGAAAAAGTCAGATTTTCATGATATGTCACCTTTAAAATATTTCTATTAGTTCTTTAAAACAATATCATACAGATTTGTAAAGTCAAGAGAGTGAGTAAATAATGACAGACATTTAATTTTTGGGAGAACAAACACTTTAACCAGGGCTTGGGACATTAATGCCACAGATATTTAAAAGGAATGGGTCCAAAAATAACCTTTTGTTTATATGCGATCTAACATTTGATCTATTCTATTCTATTCTATTCTATTCTATTCTATTTTATTCTTTTGTAGGCTAGTTAAGGCATAGATTTAGTTTAAGTTTAGTGTAGGCTGACTGATTTGTTCTGAAATTGCTTTTTTTGACCAAGAAATTATTCAAATATCAAATCAACCAGAACTTTCAGAGCATTTATGATGGTTTAATATTTTCTGTAGTGCAGTATACAGCTACTTGATGTTGAATAGATTTTTAAAAAATAGTTTATATTGAGAATTTATGTTTCAGTTTAATTTAATAAATATATGTACAGAATAAATGGACAGTGTTTTATAGTTACAAAAAAAAAGATTTGTCCTTGTGAAGGTAAAAATCGCTTAGAAAAATCAATTCCAGAGATAAATATTGCCCTTTGATTAAGTTAAATGTATAGTTCACCCGAAAATGAAAATTCTGTTGTTAATTACTCACCCTCATGTTGTTCAAAAAATGCCGAATAAAGTCATTATTTTTGTTTTCTTTGCACACAAAAAGTATTCTTGTAGCTTCATGACATTGTGGTTGAACCACATGGACTATTTTAACAATGTCCTCACTGTAAAAAACAAAAGAACTCAATTTGTTGAGTCAACTTAAAATAATTTGTTACCCTGCTGCCCTAAAATTTTTGTTTAGTCAACTTGAAATTTTAAGTTGTACTAAGTGACAACTTAGATATTTGAGTTGACTAAACAAAACAATTTGGTTTGTTAAACTTAAAAGCTGGGCTTGTTACCCAGCTGCCTTAAAATTTTAAGTTGAACTCAAATATCTAAGTTGTCACTAAGTATAGCTTAAGTTGACTACACTTTTTTTGGATTTGACTGAACTTAAAATTTTAAGACAGCTGGGTAACAAATTATTTTAAGTTGACTCAACAAATAGTTTTTGGGGTTTTTTTACAGTGAACTTTTCTGGGCCTTGAATGTGGTGGTTACATTGTTGTCTTTATGTAGGGTCAGAAAGCTCTAGGTTTTCATCAAACATATCCTATTTTGTGTCTTATGGGTTTGGAAGGACATGAGGGTAATTAAGAGTTTTCATTTTTGAGTGAACTATCCTTTCAGTGTTGTTCTCTTATCTAGTGGTTTCTTACTTTTTCTACAGTCATTGACTCTAGCATGTGCCTGTGTTTGTTTGTAAGGCGTGCCATGAAGCGACCCGCACAGCTCTGCTGCCCATTTCAGAACGCCTGTGTCATCACTAAGACCAACAGAAGACAGTGCCAGTCCTGCCGACTCCAGAAATGCCTCTCAATCGGCATGAAGAGGGAACGTAAGTATAATTGAGCTTTACTTTCCGTGTTCCCAAATCTTAAGAAGGCTGCTCTCATGCAGAGCTCACGGCAATGTGATGAAAGAGACAAATGTTTGAATAATGGTTGCCTTTATTAGGCTAATAATAGTAATCAGAATGATGAACGGTTCTTCCACCAAGTAATTAGTTGCAGATTGAATTAGGCTGCACATGGTTGTCAAGCAACAAGACCGCTTGCAATATTAATATATAATTGTGCATTCACACCAGCATTAAACATGCTTGAATTTGTTCTGCACTGCAGATTTTTACCTTATCACTTACCACAACCCAGTTGTCCTTAGCTCATTTTCTTGCACGTATAATATAATAAGCATGGTTAGTTTGTAATGCACTACTGTTCAAAAGTTTGGGGTTGGAAAGTTTTTTTTTTTTTAAGAAATATTTGATTGATCAAAAGTGACATTTATACAGTAAAATCGATTTCAAATAAATTGGGCTTTTCTTTTGGGCTTTCTATTCATCAAAGAATCATGAGGGGATAAAATTTATCATGGTTTCCACAAAAATATTAAGCAGCACAACTGATTTCAACATTGATAATAATAAGAAATGTATCTTGCGCAGTAAATCAGCATATTAGAATAATTTCTGAAGGATCATGTGACACTGAAGACTGGAGTAATGATGCTGAAAATTCACAGAAATAAATTACATTTTAAAATATATGCGAATAAAAAATGGTTATTTGATATTTTTGAAGTTTGAAGTTTAATTGTGTTTATACAAAATCTTACCAACCTCAAACTTCTGAACAGTAGTCTATACCTAATTACAACTGAGGTCAAAAGTTTACATTCCCCTTTCAGAATCATTAAAAATGTTAATTATTTTACCAAAACAAGCGGGATCTTACAAAATGCATGTTATTGTTTATTTAGTACTGTCTTGAATAAAATATTTCACATAAAAGATGTTTATATATAGTCCACAAGACAAAATAATAGTTGAATTTATAAAAATGACCCGGTTCAAAATCATACAATCATTGATGGAATGGGTTTAAATACACAAAAATGCTGGAAAAACCAAAGAATTTGTGGGACCTGAAATATTTTTTTTTTCTCTGAAGAACAGCAGGCAGTTTACATGTAACTGTTCAGGACAAACAAGAAACTCATAAACAACTATAACTAAACAAAAAAAAAAAAAAAGCTGTGGATTATTCAGCTAACAACACAGTATTAAGAATCAAGTGTATGTAAACTTTTGAACGGGGTCATTTTTTTAAATTAAACTAATACTTTCTCTTATAGTCTATATGTAAACATCTTTTATGTCAAATATCTAATTCAGGTCAGTACTAAATAAACAATAACATGCATTTTGTAAAATCCCTTTTATTTTGCTAAAATAATGAACATTTTTAATGATTCTGACGGGGGGTGTAAACTTTTGACCTCAACGGTAAGTATGAGAATGTAACCTTCACTTTGGTTCCTGTGGTTCTTTTCATCAGTGATCATGTCGGATGAGGCCGTGGAAAAGCGAAGGATGCAGATCAGGAGGAAGAGGATGCAGGAGGAGCCTGTAATGCTCTCCCCTCAACAGGAAACTGTCATACAGGAGCTGCTCAGTGCACATCACAAGACCTTCGACATGACTTGCGCCAACTTTGTTCAGTTCCGGGTAATATATTTACCTTTTTATAACTGTCTGACTGAGATTCAGACAGTTACAGAAATGCCAAGTTGTCATAAAACTCTAGATGACACATGCTGATGGGTTGTTAATGCAAACTGATGATATTCGCAGCGTTAAATTACTTGGCACAAGCTGTCTGGTTGTGTTGCATGTTGCATACACAGCCAATAAGCTTGCTGCTTTACATTTAAATGGATAGTTAGCATCCACTAAAGCATTTCGCAGTGCACTTTCAGAGTTACTCTGACACCCACCACCTCCCCAGCTCCACCTATATAGATCTGCTACAGGTTATTATATATGCTACTTGTGCAGTAGCATTATGTTTTAAATACTCACAGCACCGTATCTGAGTGTGTATTGGCAATACAAGTTCCTATACTTGCTTTGCATCAGTAGCAGATCTGTTCTGCTATTCCAAGACCAAATACATTAACATTGTCATAGCCATTACCATGCTAACATCTACCGAGAGTTTTCATGAGCATAAGCACTGTCTTTATCACATGTTTTATCTCTGCAGCCTTTAGATCGAGATCAGATATCCATGTCTGAATACGGTCGAGAAACAGACAACGGCAAGCTCATATACAAACCACCGCCTGAAGATGCAATGCAACGGACTATCAGCTGCTTCTCCCCGTCGTCCCCTTCCTCCAGCTTTCAGAGTGCTGAAAATAAAGAGAGGAAGCGACATAAAAGTACCATTTTCACCTCTCTGCCACATTTTGCAGACCTCACCACGCACATGATTAAGAATATAATCAACTTTAGCAAGACGCTAGCAATGTTCAGGTGAATACTGGCTCTTTTGCATCTGACGTTTTGCACTGGTGTTTCGATCACATGTGATCAGACAAGGTTGATTATCAGGTTTACATAGGTCTGTCAGGTTCACAGGATTATCAAGTCTGTTTTTTGCTCGTGTTATTTTAGTCACAGATTCAAGATTATAATAAAGCTGTTGTGTTTTGAATGACAGGGCTCTAATCATAGAGGACCAGATCGCACTGCTGAAAGGTGCCACCTTTGAGATCATTCTGATCCACTTCAACATGTTCTTTAATGAGGTGACGGGCATCTGGGAGTGCGGCCCGGTGCAGTACTGCCTGGATGACGCCATGCGAGGTGAGGGTCTTCTCAGGTCTCCATTAATCTTACATATGCTCTGCTGTTCAAACGATTGAGTTTTTTAATGAATTTGAATTAAATACATGAATTATTTAGCAAGGATGCATTAAATTGGTCAAAAGTGACATTTGTAATCACAAAAGATTTCCATTTCAAATAAACAATGTTCTTTTGAATTTTCAAAGGTTTCCACAAAAATAATGAAATGTTTATTGAACAGCAAATCAGCATATTAGAATGATTTCTAAAGATCTTGTGACAGTGAATACTGGAGTAATGGTGCTGAAAATCCAGCTTTGATCACAGAAATAAATTTCATTTTACAATTCATTAAAAACATTTTTTTTTGTATTGATAACACTATAAATAGTTATTTAAAATTGTAGTGATATTTCACAATATTACTGTTTTAACTCTATTTTTCCATTTAAAAATGCAGCCTTGAGCATAAGAAAATAAAAACTTATGAAAATCTTACAGACCCCAGACTTTTAAATGGTACTTTATATTAAGAATTATATTACTTTATATTAAGTATTATTATTACATACTTAATACTAAGTGTATAGAAATTATATATATATATATATATATATATAAATATGTGTGTATATATATATATATATACACACACACACACATACATATATATATATATATATATATATATAATTTATATTTATTTTAATTTCTATAAAATACAGATGAAAGGCAATTTTTTTATTTTATGTTTTATTTTATTTTATTTTATTTCATTTTATATTTTCTTTTATTTCATTTTACTTCACAGAAACTGAAAGTAACACATACCTGTTTCACATTATGTACTACATTATACACTACATTATACATTCTTGAGCTAAAAACAAAGACAAAATAATTATAAAACAGATGCTACTGACTCTAAATTCAGACTGGATAAGTCACATAAATCCTGTAATTTGTAATGTTTTCCCAGAAACTGTAAACTACATGTCACGACACAAAGTGGAATTTAACAACACCCCTAAATTATGAGTTCTTCCTTGTCTTGACTTGTCTGAGACACATCATGTTCACTATATGTTCACATTACTCCATATTTCTGCATTGCTCTCGTGTGTAATTTATAAAAAAAAATCCACTACAGTATTTACAGCAAGCATACATTTCCACCATTTCATAGCACTAGGGTCAGATAATGTATTACTAATCAAATGTTTTCATGGTTTTTGTGTACTTCTAAATAAGTGGTTAGCTATTCTGGATCAGGGATAAAGGTAGAGTTTTGTAATGTGCATTGGCATTTTATCATTTACTGCACTCAGGGAACAATGCAAGTACAATACATTGTAATGCTTAAGAGGAAGAAAGCCATGTAACCATGAACAAACAAAGGATCACTTTGACGACAGACTGAAAAGGTCTCTGTTACCTAAATAACACTCCAGCTAAGAGGAGGAAGAGGAGAACACAGGAGGAAGGAGTGGGAGCAACCCCCTATAGCGCTAGAAAGGTGTTGGGCGCACAGCAGGGCAGCATCTGAGGATAATGAGGGAGATGGAGGCAGTGTGGCAGTAGCAAGTAATATCTGAGGGAAAAAGTGAACAGAGTAGCCAGGCTTTCTTTAAAAATGTTCTATAAAGCCATTTCAGGAAACACTTCCCCCTTAGTACATGCGTCAGTCTGCGTTTATTGCCATTTTCATTACTTTAAATGAGATTAAGTCAGTTAAACTTTCATGCTTATTGTTGACTTCAAATATCAGACCTATTTTACAGTGAACAAACTTTTTTTAAAGGGAACCTATTATGCAAAAATCACTTTTATAAGGTGTTTGTACACAATTGTGTGGCCGCAATGTGTGAAAACAACCAGCCTATAATGGTAAAAATCCACCCACTAATTTTTTTACAATCCCAATAAATCATAAACAGTCTCTCTGACCACATGATTCCACATTTCTCCCTACGTACGAAACTGAGTGAGATGCAGCAATCTGCCATTACTGTTTTATTGCTGTAGCTGCTGGAGATATACAATGTCAGCGCGGGAGCACCAACTCATTTGCATTTGAAGGGACAGACACAAAAACAGCACATTTTGGCTCATACCTTAGAAGTAGCAATTTTAACAAACTATAAAAAACATTTATCTGTCGGGTATTTTGAGGTTAAACTTATACACTCTGGGGACATCAGAGATTTATTTTATCTTGTAAAACGGAGGATAATAGTTATCCTTAAAATTATGGTTTTTATGTCACTGAAATATGCAGACTATGGAAGCTTGTTTCTGCCAAAAAATGAAAATAAATAAATAAATAAAATAATAATAATAATAAATGTATTTGCAACTTTTTTCCTCACAATTCTGACTTTTTTCTTGAAATTTAAAGTTTATATTTTGAAACTGTTATAAACTCGTAATTGCGAGTTCTGAGTTTACTCTTTTTTTATAATGTAACATGGAATAAAGCATTTAATAGGTAATTTGACTTTTTAGTTCACGATTTTGTCAGAATTGCGAGTTTCTATCTCAGAATTCTCAGAATTGACCCTTCGCAAAAACCCGCCCTCCTTAGTTACTGTTGCTATGTACAACAAACAGTGGTGTTCCCACACTACACGCGGAGCAAAGAGGAAACTGACAACACGCTGACAGACAAACCAGAGCAGGTTACTTCTAGTATGAAACAAGGTCTCAGCTTTAAAATGCTGTCATTTTTTAAGACATTCAATGTGTCGTGACAGATCACTGTATTGCTTTATTAGAGCAATCGACACATAAACTGATCGTTTTTTCTTCTTTACTTAACCCTTAAATGCATACCTTGGGTCTTTAGTGACCCGGGACGTCATTCACTCCCCTCTCCCTCCTTCGTTTTTTTTACTTTCTTAGTATTCCTCAATCTATTCATTATAAACAATATATCAAGAAAAAAATAACAAAATATAAAAGACTATGTTTACTGATTCATTTTTTTTGTAAAAAGTGTATGGACCAATTTCGAGTAGACGTCACTTGCAGCTGCGTGCACATAGTGATTTCAGAAAAACACTGGTAACAAGTGGAGGTAAACAGCTAAAATCCATGGAATAAAAGAAAAAAAAAAAACATTTTGTGCCTTTTGATGTCAAAATCGGAATGCAAACCATTTTTAGAGAATACTGTAGCAAAGAAAATTGCTATGATTACTTTTAAAGCATATATTTGATTTAAACAACAGGTCTACATAATATTCACATATGCTGTTCATAGGGGACGAATTGTATTAGCCCTACAGCTACAGCATGAAATATTATTTAAACCTATTACTATTAACATTTTTACATAACATTTAGTGATGTTTTATTAACAAATTTCGGGAGAAGCACGCACAGATAATTAACTCGGCCAGTTCACCATCAGCAATCACAACGTCCATCCCGCCAGCCCGGGAGGACGCCCATAAATAAACTAAACAGCCTTACCTTCCTCATCTCTAGTCGTCAGCATCCCTCCTCCACCCCGACTCCTTGCCATTAACCCTTCGGGGGTGTAAGCGCGGGGTCCGGGCTAAGTGGCCGAGCTCGGAGCCCTCTCCCCAGACAGCAAGCCAAATACTCATACATTTTATTCCTCAGTATTGTCTGTAGGGCGAACTCGTGAATTTATTTATTCTTACAATTCTGACTTTTTTTTTCTTGCAAATGCAAGTTTACATCTCCTTATTCGGACTTTATAACTCGATTTAACTCAAAACTAGTGAGTTTGTTAATTCTGAAGGGGGAAAAAAGAAAGAAATGTAGGATATAAACTCCTTTTCTGAGCCAAGGGGAAAAGAGAGAATGACGAGTTGTTTTTCCTCATTAGAACTGTGAGATATAATCTCTGAATTTCGAGAATAAAGTCAGAACTTTGAAATATAAAATCAAATTTACCTTTTTTTTTTTTCTTTTATGCCATAGCTCCATAGACTGCCCACAAAAAAAAAAAAAAAACTCATCCCTGTATCGGATTTGTAAGACCACTATCTAACAGCAGTTTCGTTGAATAACAGTGCTTATCGCTGGGTGACAAGCTCTTGTAATATGCGGAGAACATTTTGAAAATGACATCTAATCAATATATCTATAATCTTTTAAAATCGTACTATTTTGTACTGTATCCGTGTAATTCTCTAGCCATAAAGGCTATTTCTTCCGGGTTTTCTGCAACCATGATGCGCGCGCGTCCCGAATGTTTATAATTGGTCTATAGGGTCGCTATAGACCTGAGGTGTGTAACAGTGTAAGTGTATTTTGCTTGCGCAAAAAAATGTAAATGTCTGATGACTCAATATGTCCAATTCACCTTTATTCCTCAAGGTGGCACTGTTTGATGAACAATAATGACGTGACATCCTAATTATCACAGACATAAAACAAAAGAATATCATTAGCAAAAATTGAATTGGTTTGAATGGCTTTACTGCAGAGCAATTACTGTACCCAATAAAATATAAATGGCACAGTTATTTGATGGTGGATGTGGTGAATAAGCTGCCAGTGATCAAAATATTGACTTTGAAGTCATTGAAAACAATAGTTTTGAGAATGTTTGAGATCGCGAATATGAGCCGTATACAGTCATGGCCAAAAATATTAGCACCCTTGCAATTCTGTCAGAAAATGCAATATTTCTCTCAGAAAATTGTTCCAATTACAAATGTTTTGGTATTCAAGTGCTTATTGTTTTTACTTGCACTGCAACAACACCATTACCTTTGCTGCTAGTGGAAATGAAACACTTCACTTGTAACCCTTTCACACATAAGTTTGACATTTTTTAAGTGCCACGCTGCAAGAATGTAAGTTAACACAAAGAGTTCAGGCAGATGAAATGCAGTGAAACAGGTAACGTTGTAACCCATGTGTGAAAGACTGAACCTGTCACTAGCCAAGCATGACACCTTATACTTTACTTATGTCACCATAGCACGAACTTAGATGACGCATTGAAAGACGTTACATAAATCACAAATTAAACTTTCAGTGAAAACATACTATTACACTTTAAAATAACTGGTTTCTATTTGCATATATTGTAAAATGTTATTCCTGTGATGCAAAGCTCAATTTTCAGCATCATGATTCCAGTCTTCAAAGTCACATGATCCTTCAGAAATCATTCTAATATACTGATTTGCTGCTCAAGAAACATTTATCATTATCCATGTTCAAAAACAAAATGCATATGTCCTTCCTGAATAAAAATACACACTTTGTCAAACAGACAAATACATATGAACTCGTGATCTCCTACATTTCCATGTCAGCAACACCCGTTCTAAATTCAGAAACGCGACTCATCGTCGTTAAGTAATATGGAGGAAGTAGGATCGATGGTATTTTAACACCATGTGAACTGATGATAACACTACAATTAATTGAGAAAATCTGTCAAACCCTGTGCTGTTCCTTGCTATGTGGGTGAAGTGTATTTTTTAAAAAGGTCTCATTTTCATAGTGCATCAGTGCAGACTGTTTTATGAATCTGTCACAATTTGTAATTCAGGCTTCACATAGATTCTGTTTCAAAACTGTATTTAAGCTAACAGTAAATCTACATTACAGTTGATTTTACATACAAAAGGTTAATTAGGCCATAAATCTTGAAGGCACAGCAGCACATAATAATATTGTATATTTATGTATTTTAGGAGTATTTAAAATTGCACTTTCAGTGCTTACTGTATTATCAGTACAGCCCTTTCAACCTGTATGTGACATAATTAAAACCTGTGGTGGCATTATTAAAAGCGTCAATCCATCCTTGATTTTTTCTTTATATTTGCTTTTCAAGGCTAAGTTTCCATAGTAGCTGGAGAAGTGGCATTTCATTACGTACTGACCAATTGCTCTTGGAGAGGCAGCTGTAAAAGCCTTAAATTGAACTCTGAATTGAATGTGGTACTGTATGTCATCACCCTGACAACCAATTTCATACAGCTGTCATTCACAATAGCTCTTCTATTTTAATGAACCCTTGCATTGTTTTAAAACAAACAGACGTGACTGCTTTACCATGTCGACGTGAGGCAGCCATAGCCAGGAAATGTCACAAATAAAATCCCTGGTACATCTCACATGCTTCTAGTCTTCAATCAGATTAAATGGAGATCACATGGAAACATTGGCGTAACAAAAGACAGCAGTACTGAAGCTACTAAAGTCAGATTCAATATGAATATTTTTCATCTAATTCTTCTAAGACTGATTGAATGATTTGAGCTGTGCACACTGACTTTGTCAGTAGTTCTCATATGTGACTTTTCTTTCTTTTTATATTTTAACACTGATACAAATACTTAATGCATAAATGAATCATACCTGAGACGTCTGTTAAATCCCCTGTGTTAAAAAATCACAATCCATTCAGTGTAATTTTAGTATTATTTATACTATTGTTCTATTTATTAATGTTTTGATTTAATGTTTGAACTAATATCTATCTTAGTTTTTTATATTTCTGTTTTTTTATTCTAGTTAATATTTCTAAATTTATTAACTAAAAGTTCATTTAATCTATTTTATGTTGTTTTGTAATTTTTTTTTTTTTTATATATATATTTGTATTTAGCTTCAATTTCTGTTTTAGTAATTGTAGTCATTTTTTAGCTTTCATTTTAATTTAAAGTTAAGTTTTAAATTACATTTTATGTGATTTGTCATTTTTGTTATTTTTTCATATCATTTCTAAAACATGAAACCTATCTATATTCAGGTTTCATGTTTTAGAAATGATTTTTGTGATTTTTCTTTTATAATTCTAGTTTTCTATTTCTGGTTTTAGTTAATCCATTTTAATTTAATTTAATTTATTTCATGTGGTTTTGTCGTTTTTATTCGTTTTGTTTTTAATATTTCTATTTAGCTTTAATTTATTTCCATTTTAGTGTTAGTCATTTTTTAGTTAATCAGTTTTCATTGTAATTCAAGTTTCAAATGACATTTTATTCATTATTCATTTTTTCTTTATTTTTATTTCAGTTTTAGTAATTATAGTTAAGTTTTCATTTTTTAAAGTTTTAATTTAAACTTAATTTTGCAATTTATTTATTTTTATTTTTATATTTCTGTTTAGCTTTAATTTAGTTCAGTTTTAGTAATTTTAGTTAATCAGTTTTCATTTTAAATCAAGTTTTAAATGACATTTTATTTAATTTGTCATTTTATTTGTTTTTCTTTATTTTTATTTCAGTTTTAGTAAAAGTTTTCATTTTAAACTTAATTTTGCTATTTTATTCGTTTTTTTAATTTCTGTTTAGCTTTAGATTTATTTCAGTTTTAGTTGTAGTAATTTTAGTTAATTAGTTTTCATTTTAAATTTAAGTTTTAAATATTTTATTTAATTTGTCATTTTATTAGTTTTTCAGTTTTATATTTATTTTTCACTTCAGTTTTAGTAATTGTAGTTAATTAATCAGTTTTCATTTTAAGCTTTAAACTGCATCTTATGTAAATTTGCAATTTTATTCGTTTTGTTTTTAATATTTTTATTTAGCTTTAATTTATTTCCATTTTAGTGTTAGTAATGTTAGTTAATCCGTTTTCAAATGACATTTTATTCATTATTCATTTTTTCTTTATTTTTATTTCAGTTTTAGTAATTGTAGAAAAAAGTTTTAATTTAAACTTAATTTTGCAATTTATTGTTTTTAAAAGTTTTTAATATTTCTATTTAGCTTTAATTTTCTTCAGAATAAAAAGCTAATCACCTTTCATTTTAATTCAAGTTTTAAACTTTTTTTTTACTTTAAACAACATTTTAACAGCATTTCTAAGTTTTGTTTCAGTTTTGTCTAAGTTAACTAATTGCAGGTTTCCATTTCATTTGATTTCAGCTTTATTTCAGTTAACCAAAAACGATTCTCCTCTTAGAATCGAAACATCAATAAATAAATCTTGGGTAAATTTTTGACCTTGCAGCACACAGCATGATTTAAAGCCATTTACAAATAGATCAAATAGATCATACAACAGTTTGCCACTTTCTCAACACTTTATCCTTTCCCATGTTCATTCCTCCCCGGCCCACCAGCTGGTTTCCAGCGCCACCTGCTGGACCCTATGATGAATTTCCATTACGCTCTGCGCAAGCTACACCTACGTGAAGAGGAGTATGTGCTGATGCAGGCCATCTCACTCTTCTCACCAGGTACTTAAAATGAAGCTCAACATACACACGAACACACGCAGCCAGCTGTTTCACCTCTCACGTGTGTTTTCATCCACAGATCGCCCCGGTGTGACACATCACAGCGAGATCGACCGCTACCAGGAAATAATTGCTGTCGCCCTGAAGACCTACATCGAGGCCAAGAGGAATGATCCGGAGAAACAGTAAGAATTTTTTGCTTCTGTCTCACTAGGAAAAAAAAGTTCTTTGATTGCACTTTCATCCAAACCTTCTCCTCCTGCTAGTCTGCTCTACCCAAAGATCATGGCGTGCCTGACCGAGATGAGGACTATGAATGAAGAGTATACGAAACAAGTGCTGAAAATCCAGGACATTCAGCCGGATGTGTCTCCGCTTTTGTTGGAAATAATAAGCAAAGACTGCTAAGCCTTCACAGAGCACGTGAGACTCAACTAACTGGCCTTGAACTCCTGAATTCGCTATCAGCAACCGTGTTGACCTTCATCTGAGGACACTAAGGACTGAAATATAGTCCAAACTAGCAAGGACAAGGACTGTGCCTACTGATAACGAACTACTGAACTGCAGCACAAAGTGATTGTGAAATCGTTATTTTTTTATAATTGTGTTACTAAACGTAATTGTGTTTAAGCAATCTTTTTCGGGATCTTTTCACGAAAGAACAATTTCTATGGTTCATAACCAGATGTAGGATGGCACATATTATCTCCTACATTCACTGCACGAATGAAGCTTGAAATGTGGGGTTAGACTGAGATTCGATTCACATTTTTACCCAGTTTGCAGTATGTAGAGAGGAGATGCCGTGTGAGAGAATGTTATTATGGCAGCACAGATCACAAACTATATGAAACATACTAGTCATTTGTGTTAATAGTCTGTCTTGATAAATCTGTTTATTTATTGTTCATTTTTAAAGCAAAATAGTTGTATAAGTTAACTGCTTCTAGGTATGTTGTGTTCAAATTATATATAAAAAATATTCATATATATAATATCAGTGTCAGTGTCAGATGTGAGTAGCTGCATTTGATTCAAACTTTTGCCAGACTAGAATGTAAATGGAGTTATGAATCTCATAAAGAACATGATCAGGTTTTAATTTACTCTACCTATTGAAAAAAAAAACATGTTTTGCATTATAAATTAAGCCTATTTTTAAAACATCAATTATTTAATTATTTAAATCACAAATATTTAGAATTTAATTACACTAATGATAACGTGATTTTTCATTTTTTTTTTTAATTGCATTATTAAATTTAATTGAATTATAATAATAATTAAATATTTAAAATATGCTGATGTTTTGGTTTTTGTTTTTATAATGTTACAGTTTTATCACAATTATTTTTATTACAGTAATCAGAATGTGATTGTTTTTGCTATTCAGAAATGAGAAAATAGGCTTTTTATGCAAAAATCTTTTTTCTGTTACGTTTTCATAATTATTTTTCATTACAGTAATGAGAATGGGACTTTTTAAGGAAAAAAATGAGAGAGAGAGAGAAAAAAAAGGCTTACTTTTATGCAAAATATGTCTTTTGACTTTGGACCTGGAAATGTTCTTGTCAGGTTTTATGTGATTCGCTCTGATATGTGGCTGGGTGTCAAAAAAAGTTGTGCTAGCTAGTCATTTCATGTCTGCTGTGAATGTTTTATATTAGTAACAAGGCTGTATTTTGCGCAACATATGAATGTCTACAGTTCTGAAGAATCTGCAATTTTATCAGGCTGCGAGAGTTCATCACACAGACACTTTTTTAGAAGTGACTGCCTTTTAAAATGCTTTGCTCAGCAGTGAGCGTAACCTTTTTCACTTAGTACATTCAGGGTTTAAAGCATATTTACTGAACAGAACAGCATTTAAAGGTCATTTGGACCTTTTACTGGTTCATTTCGTCAATAAAGCTAAAAAAGTTAACAGTGACAATCAATGTGAAGACTGAGCTAGTGACGTGACATGACAATGTAGAGCAGATGTTTAGGGTTTAAACTAGGTGTGCAGTATTTTTGGAAAGGACTCTTTCACATATTTGATTCAAATACAAGCAGAGTATTCAGATGTCAAATGTCTCTATAAAGCACAGACTCATTTAAAATGCCTCGTGTTGGCATGTGTAGATTAAGCAGTTGTTTCACCCTGCCTGCAATATGACGAGGAAACTCGTCACAACATGACTAATTACACAATACACACTCAGGTTTTCTGTCTTTACAGTGGTTATTTTCAAAGTAAGACGTATATGACCCTCTCAGGAAAATAAAATTTAAAATTGAATTAGAATGTGTGTGGAATCTTTTACTGTGTAACTGTGTCTATTTTCTAGAAGCTCTCACGCAAAATCAGTAAAAAACACATCACGGCGACAGACAAGGCACCAACAGACAAGACAGAGCAGGTTACTTTACGTATGAAGCAAAGTTTCAGCTCTCACATTTTGTCATTTAAGAAATTTAAACCATAAATACCGTTTCATGGCTCTTAGATGTGTCGTGGCCAGTGTTGGGGAGTAACTGGTTACATGTAACAGAATTACGTAATTTAATTACAAAATAAACATAATTGTAATTAGCTCCAGGTACTGATAAAAAATATGTCAGTGAAAATGAAAAATGCCAGTGATTACAAAGGGGATTACATCTGAATTTTTTCACACACCCACCCCCACTTACAGATTCAGTTGACTTCTTTTAAATTGCATTGACTGCTCTAAAACGAGACACCAATGTTTCAGGAGTTTAGGACACAGAATAGGACACATGCTTATTCGATAACTGTTTTATTTCCTATTTGGGTTTATGCATAAACTTTATTTTTTAAGATTGTTTTTTCCAAGGCATTGTTAGATGCTAGTGTTTTCTGTCATAACTATGCAAACATTTGATTTCAAACCCAGTATCATAGCTATTAAACTATTTCTTGTTATGATGTTATGTTATGATCTTGTTATGACGTATAACGCAACTGCGCTCACGGTGACCCGAGTTCGATTCCCCAAAAAATAAGTAAACAAATAAAAAAGTCTGAATTTGTGGTGGCTGTGCTTTAATTAAATTATTACACAGCTCAGACTCTTTTGGGGCAACTTAAGTCAGTGCTATATGCATGTAGCTTAATGTATAAAGCTTAATTCAATATTATCTGTACAATTTCTTAATTCTGTCACCCTGGCCTCGTGGACTTGCTCTGTTGTTTCATACAAACGCTGCTGCTGCCATTTTTTTTGGTACATTGTAATGGATTACAAGATAACTAACAAACTAGTACTACTACTTAATTATTTATGTGATGAAATGTTTTGTAAGAAAACTGGTATGACTGCAGTGTATCCCTAAAATGTCTAGTTTGAACTTGCCGTTTGCTAGCAACTGATTTCTTCATGGAAGCTTTGCGTTCAAATATTTCAACTCAGATCAGTGTTTCGTGTCTAATCATTTTGACACAAAACATCTAAATAATCTATCAAGCAGCTGTGTAATAAGTGAGATAATGTACATTCAGCCAGTTGTTATCGCAAAATAAAGATGTATATTATCCCTTACTTATTATAATCTTAATTTAAGTGATAAAGGATTTTGAAAGTCTGACAGTAATCAGTGTTGAGTGCTACTGTAAGGTTAACTCTGCCTGGTTTAAATGTTTTAAAATGATTAACAGTTGAAAATATTAGAAATTTAGAAAAGTAATCAAAAAGTAATTAAAAGTAATGTTACATTACTTTAATAAAGTAATTGAAAAGTTACACTACTTATTACATTTTAAATCAAGTAACTTGTAATCTGTAACCTATTACATTTCCAAAGTAACCTTCCCAACACTGGTCGTGGCAGATCACTGTAGCGCCTCAGTTCGTGAACAGATAATTTCTTCCTCTTTACTAGTTATATAACTGAAATAATCATGAATGAAAATCTGAATAAAGTTATCTAGTGTCAACCGCAGAATGATGTTAGTACACATAATTTTCCAATTTCAGGTCCACCGACGTTTATCTACTCTCCTGTCTGGCTTGTTTGTCGGACAAAAATGGCGGTTCTGCGTTATGATTGGTCAGATCATAGACCCAAGATCACCAGTCTATGGAAGCCCATTTCCGCCAGGTAAGATAAAAAATAATGCCTTAAAAAGTCAAAATTATTATATACTTAAGTCATAATTACAAGACAAAACCTGCCACAATTTAGCGTGGCACCTGCCTCAACATCTCTCACTGTTCACGCTCCAATTAATGCATATAAACAAACACACAGTCCAATTCCAGTCTTATTTGCATATTTGCTGCCTTACCTTATGCTTTATTCCTCCCTCACGGTAACCCGTCAAAGTGAAAGTACTACTATTAATTAATAAAAATGTATACAAATTCCTCACACAATATTTCTGTTTTAAATTTGAATAGTAAAAAATAAAATATAATTTTCATTAGAAGATCTATTTAATTAATATTTTATACCTTCATTTGATAACCAGAACAATACACAACACAGAATTCCATAAGGCTATTGTAAAAATAAATAAAAGTTGTTTTATGCATTCAACTAAACAGACATGCTACATACAACTGTTGATAAATTGATGGTAAATTGTATAAGATTCATGGTTTTAATTAATTACACATGATTAATAACATTTTGATTAATAAATTAAATTGAACCATTAAAAAGAAGTCCAGAAAAATGAAAACAAAACAGAATTAGAAAAAAAAAAAAAAAAAAAAAAGAAATCTGGGGGAAAATAGGGTCCTATTTTTGCATGCAAATATATATATTTGCTACAGTTATAAATACATCTTCAAATTTATTATTTTATTTGTCCAACATATTTTTGTAAAGTTATAATTTTGTTATAATACTTTGATATGTTTGCTATTTGCAGTGATTACTATTTACTATTGTTCACAGTGTGACAAGGTCTTTAACCCCCAGTTTAATGCCCCCGGACCCAGGTTCAACCACCTGTGTCTAACAAAATCTTACGTGAGCATGATTTGAGCTCCCACCCAACACCACTAACCCCTGATGTTTTAAAATCCTAGAAAGCCCCTGCCTGCTGCCATGATTTTTTAATACAGTTGTCTGACTGATTTTATTGTCTCAGACATTCAGAAATCACACAAAAGAAAATTAAGCAGTTTTACTATGATAAAACCATGGATAATTTAGACAAGGGTTATCATGTCCACATGTTTTTGTTGAATAAATTATAAAGGCTGTAGCATTTCTTTTGAAAGATTAACTGGATAATTGAATTGAATTAAATGTTTGGTCAATATTAAACAAGAATTTGATCCTCCTGTAAGTGTAACAACAGCAATTAAGTCTTTGGCGCCCTTTAGAGGCATTTGTAATAAAATGTAATGTACATAATTTTGTATTAGCCTTTGTATTATTTAACGAAACCATATTATTAGGTTATTAACGTCAACACCCAACAACGTTTTACAGGATTATGAACGTACTTGAAATGATATACGGGCTTCGTTTTGGGATTTTTTTTTCACTTACCTTTCTCGGCGCCGGCCTACTTGTATCATTTGCATTCAACAGCAAATATATCTTGTAATTATGACTTAAGTCATAATTGTGACTTTTTGTCTCATAATTGACTTTTAAAGTCATAATTTCAACTTTTTATGTCGTATTTATTACTTAAGTATGTCATAATTTCAACTATTAAAGGCATGTATTTTTCTTCTTCCGTTCCATACCTGTAAATCAAATTCCTGCCCCAAAATTGACCCAAACTTTAGATCCGATGTGTAACACAGATGCATTTTTCCCCAAACAAAACTTACATTACTTAAAACACATTTCAAATGTTTTATTTGAATTCAGGTACTTACCAAAATCACCTTTAAACATCTTAGACAAGAGTGAAGAAAAAAAGAGAGACATTTAATTCCACTTTAATTTAGTCTAAATGGACTCAATTTGAGGTCAGCCACATTTTGAGCTGTGAAAAGAAAGACACGTGGCAAATGCAGGGTCATTTCCAAGCTATCCTACTCTTTATTTAATGCAAATTACAGTACCAGGTAACTAGTCTCTGAATCCAAGTCACACCAAGGACCAAAACGGACATATTTACAAGGAGAGGAGACATTTAGCATACCTTCACAGAAAAAGAATATATTTAAAATAAAATAAAAATTTCAGTCACAAACAGAGGCATTCAAGTAATATTAATGTTATACAGGTTGTATTTTTTTTTCCTTTTTTCCATTTTAAATCAAGACAACTTTTTTTTCCCAATAAGTGTATGTAATGTGATAGTCTTTATTTAGCCCACAGTCCTTAAAACAATTTTTTTGTCTTTTTTTTATTTTGGTAATTGTTTTTAACCCTTGTGTCTTTACATTTTTACTCTAACTTTAGTCACGAGAAGTGGTCACACCATTCGTGGAAAGCAACACATCTATGAACGCGTATCTTACAAGCAAGCTTTACACTGAGGGTGCGGGGATGAGGGTCCGGCGGGTGCTACGTGACATCTCTACTGCGTACTGTCAGCTGGCCAACGAGCAAAAACACAAAGAAATCATTATTATTGCCCCTGGGATGTCGCAGTTACATCACAACACGCTCATAGTTGGTTCACTTTGGTAGTGGAACGAGTGTAAGAACATACATTGTGATTGGCTCCACAGGAACGTGACTTCCTCCACACACAAAAACAAAAAAATGAGGAAAAACATCTACAGAAATGCCACGAATGTGGCTGTCGGCTGTCAGTCGTTCAGACCAATTAAAAGCACCTGCAGAGGGTTACCGGAAGGGGTGTGGTCTGTCTTGTGTGTGGACAGGAAGTGGGTGTGGTCAAGGGACAGGAAGTGTATGGAAGCAAAGGCACTCCAAACTATAGATACACTATACATTACTAGTTATAGTTACAATAATATAGCTGGCACCTACTGTACAGATAAGATTGAACTATATGGCTGGAGAAAGCTCCTTGTCTACAGTATCCAACAAACAGGTCATTGATGCCCTGATCTTTTAAATCTGTTTTTAATCTTTTTTTGTTTTTTCTTTGATCCATTTAATCCCTCGTCTTTGTTTTCGCTCATTAACAGTTCTCAGGTCAGCTTATTTATGTACATAGCAGAACTCACTCGCTCGCTCACACACGCTCACAAATTATACAAAAAATCAAAACAAAACATAAAAAGTAAAAGCAAAAGCCAGAATTTGGTGAGGAGCAACGGTGCTGTACTGTATATACACGTCTGTTGTTTTCTCATACTGCTATACTTTGCGTATTAAGACATTTTGGGAAAGAAAAAAGTACATTTTTCCGTAAGCAGGTTGAAAGTATGCCGAGACACGACGGAGAAAAAAGTAGTGGTTAAAACAACACAGCCGTTGCGAATGGAGCGCAAACACAGTCTCTGTGAAGTCTGCGCCACGTCTTCATGTGTTCTTTATGCTTAGCTGTGTGGATCAGAACAATGAATCTGAACACTACGACACTGACACACACGGGACAATAAATAACGAGAGGAAATCAGGACAGAAGGTGATCTCTAATTCTACCAGGCTAACAGAAAACAGCAGAGAAGAGCGAAACGCTTGCTAGAAAAGAGCTCCAGCAGACTCCTAAGTCATACACATACTGTATCACTTCAGTCAGCGGTGAAATTGGCCGCCGCGCTGACAAACTGATGGATTCAGAACCGATGATGCTAGATATAGCTCTATATATAACTATATATATATATATTTTACATAATGCAAAGTAATATATAAACTGTGTATGTATATATCATACAAGAACACAGAGATGGAGACGCACGTCTCACCTGTCAATCAAAGAGTCTGGCCTTCCCCAACAGCCCGCCCATTTTATAAAACAAGATGACTTAAAACTCCTGTAACAGAGCATTCCTCTGTTGTCTTTGCAGTTGGAACATGCGTTTTTTATATTTATACCTCTTGGTACGGTGCCTTGTGTTTGTTAGATACGATTAGATACGATATTTCCTCTAGTTTTGAGTGCTTGCATCATTTTCACCCAATACATATACATATATATGAATATACACACTATATGCATATATATATGTACTGTATACATAGGGTGCTCCCAACCAAATTCAAGCCATGCGCGATTAAAGGCCCAGGACAGTGTAAAGGGACAGAATGTGTAGCAGGAGACGGTCCAGGTGAGAGAAAGGGGAGCCCAAATGCAAACGGAAGTGGATGGATCTGGCTACCGGATTGCTTACGTAACAAGATTGTCCTCTGAGAATGAAACAACAACAACAAAAAAAGTTCCGGCTGGTCACGGACCAGGTTTTATGGTTTAACCCCTTCCCCTTCCTGACCCGTTTTCTCACCGCTCTCTCTCTTTTTCCCTGTGTCTGTCGTTCTCGTGAATTACCCCCGACGAGGCTTTTCCACACGTGTAATTTTGAACTTTGTAAAAACAAAAACAAAAAAGACGTAAATGAAGGTTGGCTCTTGGAGTCTGAATAAGAGTGATGGGTACGTGACTCATTTCCTGCCCATTAAGCTGGTGAGCAGTGGGGTGGGCGTGGCCTCGGAGGCAGGGTCAGGTCTGATTGGCTGGGGCTCTCAGGTTGAGGTGTTGGAGGCGGAGGCAGAGGCTGCAGTTGTGGTCTGACTGCGATCTCCACTATTGGCATCTGGACATAAAGAGAAAACATTTTTATTAGTATATATATTGCATGTTTTGAAGGTCAGGAAAGAGGGTCTTCAAAAATACATTCAAAATGCAAATCATAGATTATCTTGTATGATAAACTCTGGCATTTTAACTGTTTGCTGGGTTATTTATTATTGATGTTTGTTGTCTTGTTTTTTATCATATCATTTTTTCTTAATTATTTTTGA
The DNA here is from genome assembly GCF_022985175.1 of Labeo rohita. NCBI lineage: Eukaryota > Metazoa > Chordata > Actinopteri > Cypriniformes > Cyprinidae > Labeo > Labeo rohita. The sequence continues at coordinate 7,702,927 of NC_066877.1, read as the reverse complement.
TGTACAGCACTTTGGAGTTACAGTGTAGCCTGAAAAGTTCTTTATAAATAAATAAATACAAAATACAATACAATTACATTTTTGTTTAAATTCACAAATAAATAAATTTATTAAAGAAAGTAGTTTAGCATTATATTTTAATGCAGAAAAAACAAAACCTAAAATGACATAATATTAATATTAATGAGCCCTAAAGGCCCTTACCAAGTCTATTAAAATATAAAATAGTTTAACAAGGCAAGCTTAGTTCAGGTATTACTATGAATTTTATTTTTATTTTTTTGTTATGTGACCCTGGACCACAAAACTAGTCTTAAGTAGCACAGATATATTTGTAGCAATAGCCAATAATACACTGTATGGGTCAAAATGATTGATTTTTTTTATTTTACGGCAAAAATCATTAGGATTTTACGTAAAGATCATGTTATGTTAAGATATTTTGTGAATTTCCTACCGTAACTATATCAAACCTTAATTTTTAATTAGTAATATGCACTGCAAAGAACTTCATTTGGACAATTTTTAAAGTGTTTTTTTTTTTTCTTTTTTGCAACCTCAGAATCCAGATTTGCAAATAGTTGTATCTCAGCCAAATATTGTCCTATCATAACAAACCATACATCAATGGAAAGCGTATTTATTCAGTTATTATTTCAGATGATCTTAATTTAAGAAAATTTACCCTTATGACTGGTTTTGTGGTCCAACACAGTATTTAATTTTTAATAAGTTTAATAATATTTAATAAGTTTTTTTGCTCTTTTTATTATTTACATTTTTTTTTTTTTTTTTTTTGGAACCTGTAATTCTTTTTTTCAGGATTCTTTGATGAATAACAAGTTACAAAGAACAGCACTTATTCAAAATATAAATCTTTTCTAACAATGTAAATCTATGCTATCAATTTTTATTAATTTAACACATCCTTGGTGAATAAAAGTATTAATTTCTTCAAAAAAAAGAAAGAATAAAAAAGTACTGACCCCAAACTTTTAAACAGTAGTGTAAATTGTTAAAAAGATTTCTATTTTAAATAAATGCTGTTATTTTATCACAGAATCCTGAAAAAAAGTATCACAGGTTCCAAAAAGATATTAAGCAACACAACTGTTTCCAGCACTGATAATAAATCAGTATATTAGAATGATTTCTGAAGGATCATGTGACACTGAAGACTGGAGAAATGATGCTGAAAATTCAGCTTTGATCACAGAAATTAATTTGATGTTTAATGTATATTAAAACAGAAGAACATTGTTTTACATCGTAATGATATTTCACAATATAACTTTTTTGCTGTATTTTTGATCAATTTGAGCGGTAGTGTGTATATTTTATATACATTTCTATTTTTTTAATATTTTATTTTAGCTTTATTTCAATTAAGAAAAAAAAAATTATAAGTTTAACAGTTTTACTTAGTAACAACACTGGTTGTCATGTCATGTCATGTGGTGCAACTCCCCTTAGTATCCCTTTTAAAATAATTTAAAACCTTTTTTGAAAATGAAGACGGATAAGGAAATATGTCATTACTTTTGATAGATAGTTAGACCACATGATGTTTGTAGAGTTATTAAATGTAAATATTTTTTTGGAAAATTGTATAAAAGTTTATTTAAATCATATAATAACAAGAATAAAAACATGAAAAAAATGGCTAAAAACTTGGCACATTTGGACAGTTTTATACATCAATGAATAAAAACATAATAAAACAGGCAATACTGTAACAGCTATACAAAAATAATAATGCATATGAACTAGGGTTGGGCGATATACCAGTAGACATGGATTAATGGATAGAAAACTGTCAACCGGTAGAGATTTTGGACTATCGTCCCTATCACAGTTACACACTCACATGACGTTGCTGTGCTGCATGGTCACGAAAACGTATCAAAGATTTTAAGAGTTGTGGTTTAAAAACAAGTGATTTTAAGTCATCGAAATTCAATCAGCAGCAAAGGATAGTCATTTCACTATACACGTGCTGTGTCTGAGAGACTGTTACTGTAAGAGAGGCGCGCACACGTGAAGACGGCGCTCATAGAGTGCCAGAGTACTGGACAGTTATTTTTAGGCCTTGAATGGTTAAATAAACACACTTGTATGTGTCAAAGTGCCCGTCTTTGCCTCGTAAACACAGTAATTTAGGTCTTAAGTGAAAGCAAACAGCTGAGAAAGAAAACACGTGCAACAGTATATTGAATCCGGGCAGCTCTTAAAGTGACAGTGGTCTAATATTTCTGCTGACCGTCATTCGTGTAAAATAAAACAATAAAAGAGAGAAAATCTCTTACTGATCTTGACTAAATCACTTTTGTAACTTTGATAAGAAATATTTAATTGACACAGCGAAGAATATGCAGTGTTTTTATACAGCATTTCTTACTTTTTTTTTTGTTCTACTATAGTTTGTCCTATTGCTTTAAACTAGTTTCTTCAGTGAGCTTGAGGTGCTTTTCTTTTTTTTTTTTAGTCTAGTATTATTTTTTTGTGATAACATAAGACCTCATTTAAAGCAAAAATAACTATATCGTGATACATATTGTTACTGTGAAATAAAATTACTTATATATGTGATATGAACACTGTATCAGAGTGAGCTATATCCAAAATATAAGAGATGTCAGATGAGCACACAAGGTCCAAAACGAAGACTGACCTGAAGTGGCAGAGGCGTTGGTGGGGGTAGAAGCTCCTGCCTGGTTACGTGCATGAGCAGGAATTAGGATAGAGGCCAGGGATGGGTTACTGGACAGCTCTGAGTCATAAAACAAAAAACAGATTGCAAAACAACATCAAAAAGCTGATTACCTTGCATTTGACAGAACATTTCTTCATAAAAGCAAATGCAAAATCAAACCTTGAGTTGTGAAGTTGAATAAGGACGGTTTCTCACGTCCATTAGGAAGTTTAACATTGGGATCCCGCAGTTCATCAAAGAAGGAATGAGCGCAGGCCTCTAGCGGGGTCAGTCGAGCAGTCGGCGTGTACTCTAAGAGCCGCGAGCACAACGCGATGGCTTCAGGAGGTGTGCGTGGCCGAAACACCTGCGGAGACATTTCAGATGCTTAGTAAGAGTATATTAGTAAGGTGTACATTTCCTTAAATACGCATCAATAACACTTTGCGTAACACTCAGTGTCCTTGTTCCATGTTGTACTAACAGAATGCATTATTATAACATAATTAAAAAGTGTGCATACAAACTGTTTTTTAAATTAATAATCACACATTGTGACATTGTAACTTTGCATAAGCTTTCTTAATTCCATCTAAATGATCACTTCATATGCACATGATATGCGATTAATAAAGCCGTGACATGCCTTTAGCTATGTATGTTTTATGAATCAGAAGAAACTGAATCATCAATGAATCATTCAGGAAATTACCTTACATTACATTTAGGATGACTATATGCACAGCTTTATAAATGAGGCCCCAGGATGACATCATGCCCAATTATGGGGTATTAAAGGTGCTGTATACGTTTTCCAGTGTAGTAAGGATGAAATGTTCAAATGCTTTTTGTAGCCAAGTCTTCAAGAAGTGCAATAATTCAAATAAGACTTGTTTATATCTGATTATTATTACACAACAACTGAAGCTCAAGCTCTGGCTTACAAGAAGCGGATGAAAAGGAAGGCATTTCAGCCTTCAGAGGTGTTTGAGTCATAGGCATTGGGGCATATCCTGTGCAGAAGGTAAGACTGTGTTGAAGGGAGGGGTCTGGTTGGAAGCAGGATAAGACTAAACACACCCTGCAGCTCAGTTGTGCACTGCATACAATGACCACCAGGGGGCACCTGAGAAATCCTGCTATTATACTTCATGCGTACTATAGTGTGAACTATAGCTTTAGTATAACGGGCACACAAAAATATCAATTTGAGATCTGCATCATAATTTTTAAGTATGAATTGTGTTTTAAAGTAATGAATAAAAAATGAGTTTTAGTTTGTGTGGACTTCCCCTTCTAATCATACCAAAGAAAAGTACCAAGATTATTACCAGTTATAACATGTCCATCTGGAACAGTTCATCTGTCCTTCAACAGCATTTTCAAATGACTCAGCAAGCTCAGTTTGATGTACATGACAACATTTACGGTTGCAAGGCATAACACTACACTACTGTTCAAGAGTTTGGGGTCATATTACATTTTAATGAAACGCAATTTATTCCTGTGATGCAAAGCTGAATTTTCAGCATCATTACCCCAGTCTTCAGTGTCACAAGATCCTTCAGAAATCATTATAATATGCTGATTTGCTTCTCAAGAAACATTTCATATTATTATCAGTGTTCAAAGAGTTGCTTAATGCTTAATATTTTGTGCAAACCATGATCATTTTCAGAATTGTTAGACAAATAAAGTTCAAAAGAACATAATTTTTTAGGGATGTGCCCAAATAGTGCATCCGTATTTGGAAAGGCACGGAAAATAAATAACGCATTCTATGGAGGCACTAAAGGGACATAGTTAGTGGCTTGTTAGCGGTAGCCTGTTACATTACAGTACATAAAACTTCACTTACCACATAAACAGAGTAAGGAGAGAAGACTGATAGGGCGATAGCAAATGATTTGCAGATTCTGAGCATCACTGACAAACATCTAATCTTGTCAAATGTGTGGTAAGTACTTCAAAGTATAGAGTGTTATCATGACGCGCTATCAGTCAGCCTTATTGGCGGCACTGAACACAAACAATGCCACTGAACCAAATAAAACTTGCATATTTTGCTGATTATTGCTGCGTCTCTGTATATGTGCTATCAGGGTATTGTCATGTTTTGGGCTGTACTAATTGGTCGGACCAGGAAAAACATTTGGAGTACTATAGACTGCCAAAAGTTAAAACAAATCAAGGAGAAGAGTGCAAAAAATTGTCTGCGGAACAAAAGGCAAACAAACGTTTTTTGGTTAACCAACCTGAACCAGGATTTCCAGATCAAGAATCTTGACAACATTCTTGTTTGTTGTTTTCATTTCTTGTCAAGTAGGGGAAATATTAGGCTAATTTCTTTAAGGGATAATTCACCCAAAAATGACAATTACCTTATTATTTACTCACCCTCCAGGCATCCTAGTTCTATATGACGTCCTTCTTTCAGACAAATCCAATTCAGTTATATTAAAAATTTTCCTGGCACTTCCAAGCAATAGGCAGGTGTTTCTCTTCATCAGCTCAAAGCAAGTCCAATAAAGTGCATTCATTTATAATAAAAAGTGTACTACATTTGCCAAGAGTCATAACAAATCAAGGAGAAGAGTGCAAAAAACTGTCTGAGGAACAAAAGGGATTTTTTTGGTTGGCCAAACTGAACCAGGATTTTCAGATCAAAAATCTTGACAACATTGCCAATTATCCTGGCACTTTCAAGCTTTAGAATGCCATTAGGCGGGTGTTTCTCTTTATCAGTCCAAAACAAGTCCAAAAAGTGCATCCATCCATAATAAAAAGTGCCTCACGCAGCACCAGGGGGTGAATACATACAACTGATGCATTTTTGTAAGAAAAATATCTGTATTCAAAACATAATAATCACTTTAATCTAGCTTGCGCCAACTGGTTGTACATGGAAGCCTTCCGGGCGGATGACGTAGGATGTCGATGTTGCGTATGCGCTGGTGAGTCTAGCACAAACCAACGTTTGTTTACAGGAGCAAAGGAAGCAGTTTCCTTACTTTGGCTAAGCCAGTCTCCTCTTGGTTTATATGGAAATCTTCTGACATTTTTCTTTACAAATCCTCATTTTGATTTTCTATTTCATGACCGGTGCTGTGTTTACCTATCTCCATGGAACGTAATCTAGCAAGCTAGATTAAATTGATTCTTATGTTTTGAATATGGATATTTTTCTTACAAAAACTCATGGATTTGCTACAGGAGGCCTTTATTCACCCCCCAGAGCTGTGTGAGGCACTTTTTATTATGGATGGATGCACTTTATTGGACTTGTTTTTGACTGATGAAGAGAAACACCCACCTATTGCCATTCTAAAGCTTGAAAGTGCCAGGATAATTTTTAATATAACTCCAATTGTATTCATCTGAAAGAAGGAAGTCATATACACCTAGGATGCCTTGAGGGTGTCATTTTTAGGTGAACCATCCCTTTAATTAATACTGCTTGTCTGTATTTTTACCACCTATTGACTTTAGTTTGTCACCATATTGCACCTTTTCCTGCTTAATAAGTTCTTCTCTATATAATTTAGCAGCTTCCACACATTTTTCCCATGGTTTACACAGCATAAATTAGCAGAACAATGTATTCAGTAGTACATTAACCATGCAATCCATGCTGTTGTTTACATCTGAGTATCGCCAATATGGCCACGCATCCGGGTAACTGACCAAATTGTGACGTAAGTGCAAACCCTCTATACACAGAGTACGTGTGATCGCGAATCTCGAAAGTGAAAGGAAAAAGCGAGCAGGCATTTAAAAGCGATTTCAATGTCCCGCATATTAAAAGCGGCTCCCTCATGTCCGCAATTTATATACAGTATAATTACCCAATGATGTAGTCAAAGAGAAAGCATTGAAATATATTTTTTTGTCCTCCCATTTTGTATCTATTCCCTTAAGGGGTTCCGTAGTACACGTCATTTACTTTCCGAACAGGGTGTTCGAAATCGGGTACATCCTTTCGATCAATTGAATAAAAGTACTAACTGCTTTTAAAAATCATACTAACCCCAAACTTTTGAACAGTAGTGCATACCACAATCTAAAAGCTAGACGACAGAGTAAACAACAGTTGTAAAAAGTGTAATGAAGTCAGCAAGCAATGTAGAGCATGTCTGATGAGGTCATTCAATTCAAATGGACATGAGGATGTGACATCACTGGCTGACATCAGCTCTGTTCCAAAAACCTAGTGAACTGTCTAAACATGCAGCCGCCTTATTCATTTTTATTTTGTATTGAATGATCCATAATATTTATAGTATACATATTTATAATTCCTCTTTCCATATAAGCATATTTTTGACACAAGGCATTATAGAATCGCCTTCTCCTTTCTATATCAAGCTATCTTAGGATGCAGCATAATTATTCCGCCTACCTTTTCTGAACCAGACTTCCGACGTAGGCAGCTCACTAGGATTGGGAACAGACTGTAAGGTCACTTGGCTAACCATTACAGCAGAGTCTACATACAGGCACAATCCTGACTGAAATGTTCCTTCTTTCATTAATTAGTTTAGAAGTAGAGTGTACAAGAACAATAAATGAAATGCTGTCTGCGAGTCCTGTGTGCTGCAGATGGGTGATGTGAATGGAATGGAGCCAGGACGATGAGTCGAGCTGACGGCCGGAGGTGGAGGCGGCTGTGCTAGAAGTAGTAAAACTGTTGACCTGTACCTGTTTACTCACCTTAGTCCATGGATGGGCCTTAATCTGCGGGAATTTGAACTCGGTGTAGTTTGGGTTCATTTCCCGAATCTGCTCCCGCGTGGGAGTGCCCAGCACCTGTGAGCACAAACAAACACAAACACCACTCAACATAACAGCAAACTGTTTCTTCAGCACTTTAAGATACAACACTCCAAAAAAAAGATGGTTCTTTAAAGGAATGTTACATGTAGTAACGATTCTATTTAGAACTGTATCAGCCTGAAGAACCCTTTTCTGGTACTGTTTAGAACTATTTTTCTTAAGAGGTAAAAGTTGATTTTATTAAAATTAATTCTAGCTTGTTTCTTTTTACATTTGAAGGTTACAGACTAACATCAACTAAGTGTTACGCTGCAATTGTTGCTCTTCCTACAAAGTCATGCAAACACTGAGATTAAATCACAGACAGAAGCGGCGGTGTAGCGGCGCCAGTACCTTGATGATTTCCACCAGCTGATCCACGCCACTGTCGCCGGGGAAAATTGGTTGTCCTAGCAACAGTTCCGCTAGCACGCAACCAGCTGACCACACGTCTGTAGAGAAAGCGGGTCAGAGAGATGCAGAGAGTGAGGGAGGGCCGACGCTGAGCGGGACATTCTTATTAGCCAGAGGTCAAGAGCATATCCTAAACACTATGTGCCTACTGGACTCACTGTACGTCCTTCCAAAATCACCAATGACACGTCATACGAACAAAGGCTCATAACAATGCTCTAAAAATCCATTAGTTGTTGATAAGAGATCCTTCAGTACAGTACAGGGCCTATTCTCTAAATGAATGATCGGTCACACTTTACAATAAGGTTCATTAGTTAACATGAACTAAGAATGAACAACACTTCTACAGCATTTATTAATCTTAATGTTAATTTCAACATTTACTGATGCATTATTAAAATCACAAGTTGTGTTTGTTACCATTAGTTAATGCACTGTGAACTTACATGAACAAACAATGAACGACTGTATTTTTAACTAAAATTAACAGAGTAATAAACAGTGTAATAAATGTATTGTTCACTGTTCGTTCATGTTAGTTAATACATTAGCTAATGTTAACAAAGACCCCTTATTGTAAAGTGTTACCGAATAATCAACTGATTTGACTTTCAATGGCTGACACAAGATTTAGAGATCAAAGTGGACACTATATTCTGACATATAAAACAAACTGAATTATAGTAAATAAAAAAATGGAGGGAAAAATAAATAAATAAATCACTAAAACATTAATTTTACATAATATTTACTCAAAATCTACTCCAAAGTATACAGATAAAAATGCATATGTGAATTATTTAGGCTGTAGATATTGAATATTAACCGAACAAGTTGGTGTGATTATTGCTAGTCCCACAATTTTTCACCTGGTTGATATATCAGTGTATTCTCTTGTGAAAAAGATGTGCATTTAATTGTGTTTAATGTATACTTGAAATCTTAAAAGCACAGTTGAAGTCAAAAGTTTACATACACCTTGCAGAATCTGTAAAATGTTATTTTACCAAACTAAGAGAGATCATACGAAATGCATGTTATTTTTTATTTAGTACTGACCTGAATAAGATATTTCAAATTAAAGATGTTTACATATAGTCCACAAGAGAAAATAATAAATTTACCCTGATCTTCAAATTCAAAAAGTTTTCACCCTCCGGCTCCTAATGCATCATTTTTCCTGCTGAAGCATCAGTGAGCATTTGAACCTTCTGTAATAGTTGCATATGAGTCCCTCAGTTGTCCTCAGTGTGAAAAGATGAATCTCAAAATCATACAGTCATTGTTGGAAAGTGTTTAAATACACAAAAAAAACAAAGAATTTGGGACCTGAAGGATTTTTCTGAAGCACAGCAGACAGTTTAACTGTTTAAGACAAACAAGAAACTCATGAACAACTATCACTAAATCAAAAAAACACAGCTGTGGATCATTCAGGTAACAACACGGTATTAAGAATCAAGTGTATGTAAAGTGTTGAATGTGGTCATTTTTATAAATTCAACTGCTCTCTTGTGGACTATATGTTAATGTACTTTATGTGAAATATCTTATTCAGGTCAGTACTAAATAAAAAATATAATGAATTTTGCATGATTCATTTGCAGATTTTGCAAGGTGTATGTAAACTTTGACTGTATATATTTTTTTAAAAAGTCACTGTTTTAATCAAATTTTGCCTTGCTTTAAAGCAGTACACTTATTTTGATATATTGACTAACATTCCAAAGCACATGTAAAGTACTTGATTATAATTTTAATGGCTTTTTTAAATAATTTTAGTTTACCATCAATGCTTATCAGTAGATTTAGCAGTACACTTCAACTATATTTTAAAGATGACATAATTAACAATTAAATTATACATAAAAATGTACTTAAGTGTCAAATAAAATGGTTTGACTAACTACATTTAATATAAATTTAAACTATAATATATATTTCTATTTAACTGTAATTTAACATGCAATTAAGTGTCCAAAAACATTACATTCAGTTCACACTTAAGTATACTATTTATAGATGTACTTCTTTTTCACAAGGCTCGTGTTCGGCATGAATTTGTGTATTTATCATGATAAGAAGTGATAGCAACATAATAGAGGAGTAGTTTATTGAAGCATGATTTGCATGGTACGATTAAAGCTCATATACCTATGCTGGAGGTGTAGTCGGTTGCTCCAAAGATGAGTTCTGGGGCTCTGTAGTACCGTGAGCATATGTAGGAAACATTGGGCTCCCCACGTACTAACTGCTTAGCACTGTGAACAAAAAGACAGATTGAACAATCTCTCATCACCAGTACACTCTTTTGTAGCTTGTTGGCAGTATACAGTCTACACTGCGTTTTAGCAAAGCACTCTAAAGACATTTGTTTAGATGGCAAGCGAGTTGCTAACCTTTTAAAAGCATCTCAAGGCCGTGTAGAAGGCAGCGTAGAAGTGAAGAATGATGCTAATCGGTGTCCTCATTCAAGGAAAATTTGCATTATTTTTGTCTAAGTCCTCAGTATAAGGTATTCATTAACAAACGGCCGAAACGCATGCCCTAGTTTTCAGCCAACAGATGTAAGGCAAGTGAGAATCGGATACCTGAATATCACTTCACCTGAAATCTTCACTAGTATTCTTAAGTAGAAAATTGTGAAAAGCAGGCTAAATGAAAAGGCTGAAGTCAGCACAGATATCTTGGAGCATAGCGAGACCATCTGGAGGCCTCTAGTGAGGTGTAATATGGGATTATCAGGTTAAATGCAGTAAAGCGTTGCTTTCACTTCATAGATCCACTGGGGCTGCACTAGACCTTTGAAAGGTTATCAGAAATGCCATTGTCTCCTATGAATTGGCTATCAAGAGATTACTAACTGACCTGCCAAAGTCACAGAGTTTGAGCACGGCCGTGTCTGGGTCCAGCAAAAGATTCTGCGGTTTGATGTCCCGATGGCAGATCCCAAAGGAATGGATGTAGGCCAGACTCCTGAAGAGCTGGTACATGTATAACTGTAGTGAGGAAGATAAAGTAAATACACAGAAGTCATGAGGTTAGTAAAGCAGTCGTAAAAAGGTCACAAAAATGTACCCTATAAATTTAGAATACAATTTAGCCTTTTTCATCACTTAATATCAAATGATTGAATGGAATTCTACAGAGAATTCTCCAAATCCATTGTTTTACATCAAAATTACTTTTTTCATGGAACACAGAAGGTGAATTTTTGTACAATATAATGGCTCCTCTATTACATATAATGAAAGTAAATGGGGACAGGTGCTGTCAAGACCCAAAATGACTTAAAAACCATCACAGTGCTATTTAAAGGTGCACTAAGCAATATTTGAAAAACACTTTTTCTGCACAGTGTCAAACCGAGTTCCAAAACACACTTGTAGCCAATCAACAGTAAGGGGCGTGTCTAGTAATGACAGCGAGAAAAAAGCAAATATTAGCAGATTGACTATAGATAGAGATGGCAAATAAAAAAAGGAAAATATCAGAGGAATAAACATTAAAAAGAAGGGTTATGATCAGAAAAGAGGTAAGACCCACATAAATGGGAAGGCCTGGAGGCGGACACCAAGGTTGTGGTGTTTTTTTTCTTGATAGGTGAGTAACGTTGATTTCGCTCCGTTTCACACAATTTACATGTGTTGGCTTTTGTTTGATATGCATGTGTTATCTTCACTTGTTTCCACGATTGTCGTTATGCCAGGGTTGTGTACGTAAGTGTGGGCTGGAGATATCAAAATAGGGGTGAGGTCCTGTTGGGGTATGGGCATGTTTGTTTTCGTGCTTTCAAATATCGACATCGTTTGGCAAAAATCGCTTAGTGCACCTATAAGGATCATATGAGTAGTCCATTTGACTATTCTGTATAAGTAATATGGCAAATAATATAAGACAAATATGGCACCACTGACATCATTGGCATTTTATCGCATCCATTAGTCCATTTTTAGATCTTTGACAGAAGGAAAGATTATCAGAGAATAATGATTTTTGATCTGTTCATCACCAAGACTTGGAATACAGTTCATGAGTCATATGAAGTACTTTTAGGATTCTCACATCCATTATATGCAAAAAAGCAGCCATAAAATTCTTCAAAAATGGGCACTTTTTGTTACACGAATAAAAGAAAGTAAATAGGTAAGGATGTGTAATGCTATTTCTCTACTGTTATGTATTTCCTTACATAATGGCAAGGAAATAATGATACTTTTTTGAAATAGTCATTTAAATCAGTGATTAAATCAGTGGCCTCATACTGTCCGCAACAATTTTCAAAAGCACCACGACTTTTCTTGTTGTTTGTGGTTTATGATAAAATATTTTAAAGCTTGGTATACCAGTTTAAACCAACCTGACCAGCCTAGCCAGGCTGGGAGACCAGCTAAAACCAACTACTTCCAGCTTAAACCAGCTAAGACCAGCCAACCAGCTTAGGCTGGTTTTAGCTGTTTTTTCAGCAGGGTAAAGGGGCGTTGTTAGGCACGATGCGGGACGGAGTGCCTAAAGCCCCCTTAGCTGTTATAAATTCACTGTAAACCATGGCTTCACATGGCTTATTGCTTTATAAAGCGGTTATTCCATATACGTAGTAAGGTTTCACAAATAAAAACAGTATTCCTCCGACAGACAATGTAGTTCCTCAGAAACGGCTGTTTGCAACAAAGTGGCTGCCAAGCAACACACAGACATAAACAAAGGTGTATGTTTGTAGAGTAATATATAACAGCTTTGAACGCAGCTCAACCAATCAGAATGAAGGACTGAAACCAGAGATTTTCTTACTATAGGAACATGAGAGGGTCTGTATTACTTACTATTGGAGAAAGCGTAACGGCTAACTTGGATCACGTGTTCCTTAATAACCAATCACATTACAGCTTTGACGTCACAGAATTTCAGTCAAGAGTTTTGTGACACTCAATCGCCATTTACGGATACCACAGGAATGAATGAGATGTGCCATAAGCTGAATCCCTCCTGTCGCAAAAAGTCAGTGACTTCTCTTATAAAATGGCATTTTTTCGTGGGAAACTCTAAAAATGGTTCAATTCAAAAGTATTGTTTAGTGTAAAACATGTTGAAGATTAGCAGACAGCCGTTTCTTCTAAGAATCTGTTAATTCAGCGTAGTGAAGCCTCTCTTCCATTGACATCCATTCTGCGAAAATGGCCTCTGGTCTCCTTTCCCACATACTATTTATGTTGCACCCTGCCAATAGCAGGAAGGATATAGCTCAGGACATAGCGGCACAAAGCAGTGATGACGTCATCACAGCAGTCAAGACCCTGTGACGCAAAACTGCACAGGAGGAGGGGGACAAATGCCAACACACACCCAGCTGACCCGTATACTCACCAGCGGGAACGAAACCTATGGTTTTCGTTCATAAGGTACACATCACTCACACAAACACATATTAGGAACAATCCGCACCTTTACATAAACCATGGGAAGGGTCTGCTTGGCACGGCTGTAGTGTCTCGCCACTCTGTAGACGGTCTCGGGGACGTAGTCCAGAACCAAATTCAGATACACCTCATCCTTCTGTGGACAGAGAACAAGAAAGCAAAGACTTTAAGTCACTGAGTTAAAAGTGTCAGGCTTTACAGCACATACGTATATAACTTTAGGGAATCTATATATAAAACAAGCTCGGTATGAACGAGGATAATGACTCTGAGTCAATGTCTATACTAAAAATGTCCCATAAGCACCATCCCTACATATATCTCCACGACTGGAGCTTGCGAACTGTAAAAAGCTGCTGTGGAAACGACACAAAAACAGCCGATTCTTTAGCATGATGTCATTGTGGACGTTGACTGCCATGCATTGTGTGGAACCGTGCCTGAAAGCCATCATCTTTACATAACATACATGCTCAGACATTGAAGTCACATCCTCCTGAAGAACTAAAAAAAAGGAAGAGCTCAATAGGGTGGCCTACAGGCCCACTCTGACCCCACGTCTGATGTCACATCCTGTCTATTATGCCCTTCTTCCTTCCTCCACAAGTTCGGTTGTGAGAGAGTCTATTTCTGCTGGATCGGACATGCCTGAGCTCATTTACTTTAGGCATGACATAAAAGGTTACGACTCAAAGTGACCTAACAGACATAATCCTCATATTAAACTTGTGAAGATACTTAAATATGAGAATAAGATACAGATAGAGATACAGAACAGAAAGGGATTCTTTCACCCAAAAATGAAAATTCTGCCATCACCTATACAACTTTCTTTTGTTGAATAAATGAAAAAATAAAATATAAAAGTAACATAAAATTGTACAAAAATAAAAACATTATGAAAAACAGCACTCAAAAAGTTTTGTAATATATCTCCTTTGGTATTTCACAAGAACAAAAAAGTTTGAGTTTGAAATGAAGGTGAGTAAATGACAAAATGGTCATGCTTTGGTAAACTATTCCTTTATTAATATCTGGATCAAAACTGAAAAATAATTACTAGTAACAAAAAAATAAACCTTAAAAATAAATAAATAGAATTTACTCCTCTAAACATGTAAAGACACTTAAATAAATATGAAAAAATGTCAGATGTATAAGATATGAAATATAAAGGGTTTTTTTCAGCCACAAAAAGAAAAGAAACATCTGTCATCATCTACATCAATTTCATGGCATATACTGTAATATTATTCTGTTGAAAAATGAAGAAAAAAGAGCATAATGGTACCATAATGTGGTCATTTTTTTTTCTTTTTCATTTTTTGAGTTATGTATTGTTTTTGACATGTACATTTTTTTAGCTTGGCTTTTTTTTTTCTTTTTTCTTTTTTTTTTTTGAGTTTGACAGCATCTATTCTTATTATTAAAAACAGCAAAAGTTTTGCAGTGTATCTTGTTTGGTGTTTCACAAGAGCATGAAACTCATTAGTTTGGAGCAACATGCGGATAAGTAAATGATGACAAACTTTGTTTTTGTAAACTATTCCTTTATCAAAATCTACATTAAATCTGAAAAATAATTACATATATAATTACATATATGTACATACATATTACATTCAATTTATATATTACATATATATATATATATATATATATATATATATATATATATATATATATACATACATACATATTACATTACATACAAAATGCATGTTAATTTTTATTTAGTACTGACTTCAATAACATATTTCACATAAAAGACATTTACATATACTCCACAAGAGAAAATAATAGTCGAATTTATAAAAATGACTGATTCTTAATAGTGTGTTGTTACCTGACCACAGCTGTGTTTTTCAGGTCCCACAAATTCTTTGGTTTTTGTATATTGTTAACCCTTTCCAACAATGACTGTGTGATTCTGAGATCCGTCTTTTCACACTGAGGACAACTGAGAGACTCATATGCCACTATTACAGAAGGTTCAAACACTCACTGATGCTCCAGAAGGAAACACGATACATTAAGAGCTGGGGGGTGAAAACTTTTGAACAGAATGGAGATGTGTACATTTTTCTTATTTTTGCCCAAATATCATATTTTTTCATTTAGTATTGCCCTTCAGAGGTTACAGAAGATAGTTACATGTTTCCCCGAAGACAAAATAAGTTAAATTTACCCTGATTTTTAAAAAGTTTTCACCCCCTGGCTCTTAAAGGAGAAGTCCACTTTCAGAACAACAATTTACAAATAATTTACTCACCCCCCCAAGATGTTCATGTCTTTCTGTCTTCGGTCGTGGGGAAATTATGGTTTTTGAGGAAAGCATTTCAGGATTTTTCTCCATATAATGGACTTCATTGGTGCCCCGATTTTGAACTTCCAAAATGTAATTTAAATGCAGCTTCAAAGGGCTCTAAATGATCCCAGCCGAGGAAGAAGGGTCTTATCTAGAGAAACGATCGTCTTTTTTTTTTTCGGAAAATATTTTTTTTAATACTTTTTAAGCACAAAAGCTTGTGTAGCACAGGCTCTGGGATGCGCGTTCACAACGCTACGTACTCTTGAATCACATTGAAAGGTCACACGGAACTACAGACCCAGTGTTTACAAAGCGAACGCGCAAAGACTAAGAAAGTGCAAGTCAGTCAAACGCTGTTTACAAACAAAAAGGTACAACAATGTCCTCCTCTCAAGCTGTAGGAGAAAATAAGATGGAGTTTTTCGCCATACTCAGTACACAGACGATGAACTTACACGTGATTCGTAGTAGTGATGGGAAGTTCGGATCATTTTACCGACTTGACCTTCGAGGCTTGTTCAGCAAAATGAACAAATCTTTTTTTTCGAGTCATTTCATTCATTTTAGCAAAATATAATTAAAATGTTACGTGTTACTTCCCTAACACATCTACTACTTACACAAATGTTGATCACACTACAAACAAGACTAAACTATAATGCTATAAGAAACAGAAAAGATTAATTCATTGTTTACCTGGGTCTTTAGTCTATGATTAGCTCACCTCACCTCTTATCTGACAAGTTTTCAGGTTTGAGTCGTTCATTCATCATGTGACAGCCCCATAAGATGAACGACCAAATGACTCGAAAAACCCGAAGACTCGAAACAGATGAACTAATTCCAGTACAGAACCTGATAGGATGTTGCGCATGCACGACTGAACAAATCACTCCGCCGAGACGACTTGTTCTTTCCGAGTCACATTGAAGATTTGTTCAAAATGAAAGAATCATTGAAGAACGACCCATTACTAATTCGTAGCATTGTGGACGCGCATCCCAGAGCCTGTGCTACATGAGCTTTAGTGCTAAAAATTATACAAATTTGTATTTTTCGAAATAAATGAGTGTTTGTTTCGCTAGATAAGACCCTTCTTCCTCAGCTGAGATTGTTTAGAGCCTTTTGAAGCTGCATTTAAACTACTTTTTGGAAGTTCAAAATTGGGGCCCCAATGAGGTCCATTATATGGAGAAAAATCCTGAAATGCTTTTCTCAAAAACCATAATTTCTTTACGACTGAAGACAGAAAGACATGAACATCTGTGTTTGAACCTTCCGCAATAGTTGCAACTGAGTCTCTCAGTCATCCTCAGTGTGAAAAGATGGATCTCAAAATCATACAGGGGGTCATTTTAATAAATTCAACTATTATTTTCTCTTGTGGACTATATATATAACCGTCTTTTATGTCAAATATCTTATTCATGTCAGTACTAAATAAAAAATAACATGCATTTTGTATGATCCCTCTTATTTTGGTATAATAATTACATACATACAGGTTACAAGCAACAATCTACTTCACCAGGACACAGTGATTGCTGTTCTTCACAAAGCATGCAATGAATTTGTCAGTGCCGCTGTTTCTCTCTAGCAGAGTCAATTTTCTTTCTCGGCTTTGACTCTGATTGATAAGTAGTCTCTAATAACAGATGTTTGATTTCCTAAAAAAAAAATGCGGGAAAAAAACCCAAACCACCCCTGACTGTGCAGTGCAGCTAAAATTAGTCGTAGCGATGACTCACTCTCCACCCTCGCTACAGCAACAGCAACACTTCCTCAATTATGGTCGATCGGAGAAGCTCTGAGGCGACTGGCTCCCGAGATGCTCCCGTCAGATTACAGCGCCATCTGATTGGCTGCTGCTTTGTGGTCACATGACATTGTGAGTGTGTGATTGGGTGATCTATGGCTCACGGCACAGTAGTCAACATCTCCCTTAGTGAGGGAGCCACAGGTAGAGACTCATCTGTCCCCAGGCCCTGCTATTACCGTCTCGTCCACAAACAGCTCCTGTCAGAGCCAAACGCACAGTGAGGTGACGCTATATGCACCAACCTAAGGGTGTAAAAATTCCAGGAAAATTCAAGACAGATTCTAACTACGTACATGTGAATGCATCTAGTGTAACTCCAGACTGGTTTAGAAAAACAGTACCACAATCATGGATGAAGTTAAATGTAAATCTTTTGAGATGAAAATAAATAGTTCTGAATCTGATTCAACTAAACGATTCAGATTCCTTAATGATTCTTTTAGTACTTTAAAAAAAAAGCATCACTCACCCTCAATAGTGGGTAATAAAGACTAAACAAAACTACTAAACAGTACTATTATTGTTAACTTATTCTATTAATTAGACAGATCAAACTGGAAATTTGGGAAACGGAAACTAGAGTCACTTTGACTGATTCGATGAAAGGAACTTGTTCATAAGAGTCATTTGTTCAATAATCAAACTACAAACAAATGCCATGAAAATCAATGTCTTATGTTCAACAAGGCTGCAAATTCTTTATTTTAATAAAAATGCAATAAAAAAAACAGTAATATTGTGAAATATTGTTATAGTTTAAAAGAACTGTTTTCAGTTTGAATATATTTTAAAAATTTAATTAATTTCTATAATGCAAAGCTGAATTTTCAGCATCATTACTCCATTCTTCAGTGTCACATGATCCATCAGAAATCACTCTAATATGCTGATTTGCTGATCAAGATACATATCTTATTTTATTAATGTTGAATACATTAATACATTAATACTAATGTACTAATGTAATACCAAACCTTTGGACAAAAGTGTAGGTGTGAGATAAGTTTGAAAAAAATGTGAATTTTTTCATAGCTGCAGCGTGTGAAAAATCAGTTTGTTTCACACAGATACAGAGGTCCATGTGGCACAACGAGAGCCTCTCTCTCTACCACTCTCTCTATTCCTATTTTTGTCTGAGTCGTCTATGTCGATGTATTTTTTGACTCATCCGTGCCGGTCTTGTGTGGCTCCCCTGTGAGGAAAAATCAGTGGGCACTAAGTATGGCAGAGAGAGATCATGGGTAATGGCTGGTGGTTGTCAAGACCCAGCAGTCTCCTTATGTGTCAGTACCCATCTCTGGAGACTCTGTAACACCATCTCCGACACCATTCATAAATAGATGGTTTTAATGTTCTGTCGGTTACACAAAGTGTCCAGCTTGATGAGCTTAACGTGCTAACATAAAAACCACACACACATTTCCGTTCGAAAACCTAGTGACCTATCCTTCTTTTTTCCAATCAAAATTATACTTAATATTTTACATAAAGTGAGAGAAAAGTGGGCAAATGTTTTATGTGCTTTTTTCTCGAGTCCCTCAAGCATTTCAAGTGATCATTTGCAGGACACACACCATTTCAAATCAGCCACTTATTGCTTGATGCATGATTAACATTCTCCATGTGTCAATTGTGAGTTCGAAATTGCCTTTGAAAATGGTTTGAATTCAAACCATATATTATTTTATAAAACAACTTGTTACCCTCACCTCTTCTTTCAAATTTATAACATGAGGTGTATGTAAAAAGTTTATTTTCTCTCCAGACACATGGAATATTCCTCATATTACGCCAGCAGAAAAAGAAAAAAAGAAAAGAAAATAACATCTTTTGTGATAGGTGCTTGAAAATTATGCTGCGATCAATATTAACATGTGGAGAAGACTGACACAGAAGAGAAGAAATTGTTTAATGCAGTCGTTATGTTTGTTTTCTTTGTGCACAAAAAGTATTCTCACAGCTTTATAAAATTAAGGTTGAACCACTGATGTCACATGGACTATTTTAACGATAACCTTACTACTTTTCTGGGCCTTGTACGTGTTAGTTGCATTGCTGTCTATGCAAAGTCAGAAAGCTCTTGGATTTCATCAAAAATATCTGAATTTGTGTTCTGAAGATGAAAGAAGGTCTTACGGGTTTGGAACGACACAAGGGTGAGTAATTAATAACAGAATTCTCATTTTTGGGTGAACTATCTTTTTAAATACTGACAATCATTTATGGTAAACTAAAATATACTATACTATTATAAAATCATAAATCATAGACATATATAAAACATATTTCTAATTATTTGTAATGATGATGTTGCAAATTTCAAACTATTTATTAATTAAATTAATTTTAATAACATTAATTTAAAATATATTAACTTTACATATAATCTCAAATAACAAAGTAGAATTAAAATTATAATAAAGCACTTCACATGTGCTTTTGTATGCTTTAGCACAACAAAGTGCACTTTTAAAAGTGTACTAAAGTGTGTTAAGAGACAGAGCTAAAAGTGAACTCTATTTAAGTACACTTAAGCGGCTTTTTTTTAAACATTATATTATCTGCAAGGACATATTTTAAAGTTTTCAAGTACACACTACAAGTGCACATTTCTTACAATTAAACACTTCTTATTTTCATGGGAAGGACTTACTTTGTCACTAAGACATTTTGCAATGAGAAAACAAATAAGTAATCTGTCATACAGACAAAAATACAATATTATTAATAAAAAAAAATGCTAAATAAAGGTGTGACAATAAGCCGACATAGGCTCATTAGAAATACGTGCCTCTATGTACATTTCTGCAAAACTGAAAAAATGTACCTGTATGTGTAAATCACTACAGTTTGCAGTTGAAATGAACACTAGAGGCAGTAAAACTGTATGATTTACAGGTACAGCTTTGTATAATAAAGCCTGATTTTCACACAGTTATTTGCAGAATATGTTATGACTTCAAAACAATTTTAACATTCTGCACGATTTGAAAACTGATACTTTTGAACATTGTCGTCACATGTACAGCTTCACATGTGTGAGTTTTCTAATTCAGTAGGTTTGTTTGGTAGCTCATGCGATACGGCGTTGCGCTTGAGTGATGAAGAGCTCCAGTACAAACCCAATGAAACTACGTTTCAACAAAAGTTCAAATAGCACGGCTGCATCAACAAATGCGTTTTTATATCACTTTTGTATTTGTTGACACTATCGGGTACAGTTAAGGTTTGGTTTGGTGTAGGGGATATTTCAAACACGATATAGCATTAACCTTTAGCGACACTCCCTGGATATTTGAATTCTGAAGCGTCACAATACGTACCTCAAACAATAAATAAATAAAAATGCAGCAAACGTGCCTGTACTAACGTAATAAAAACGTGCCACGTTCATGTATTGAATGTGTGTTTCAGCTCCACTGTCTGGACATTTCATTTTGAAACTGTTGCGAAACGTGCAGTAAGGTACGTAATTACGGTGTATATAGAGACACGTATTTTCATGAGCATGGGTTGCAATTAGTAAAAGGTCAGACCCTGCATATGAGGTTCCAATTCACTAAGGATGCTGCTTTAAAAGCCTATGTAGTCAGAACAATAAGCCTGCTCACTATGTTTTGGAACGGAGCCTGTGACTGTAGTGAGAGTCACTGAAAGGGGTCTGAGGTTGGGCTCCAGAGCTGAGTACTGTCCGCATTGTATAACAACACTTCTACTAATCGTGCCACTTAGCAGAAGTGGAAGTTGTTTGGAGAGAGCACAGACCACGTCCAGACATGACGCCACCTCATCTCTGCCGAACAGTTTCTTTTAAGCCTGATTTTAATCTCGTTCTCCCTCTCCAGGCCTACGTCATCCTCCTCTCTCTATCTTTGTGTTTTATCTCTCCATGAGACGCTCTGGGCTCTGATTTCATGGTGGTTTACACCAGACAAAAAACACAGAGCAGCTGCTAAAATTACAGTAGAGAGAAGCTAACCAGTCTACTGACTGACTGCTGGGCGGTGTGATGGTGCACACCAGGCGATGGTAAAAATGTGTCACTGGTGGAGATTGTGCTGAAACATTAATGGCACTGTGTCGCAGACAGACGTTTACAGAGTAGACAGCTTCATTGATCATAATGGCAGTGATTTATCTGCAGTACTCCAATTTTGTCTGGTACAGACTCTATGTAAAAGCTCATTCCCACTAAGAATGATAACTATATTACCGTCCACGTAAACATACAATAATGTTCTGTTTATTATACCACACCCCTAGTTAAAGTGATTTGTAAAATATCATGGACATAGTTATACTGTAGTTATTGTCCTTGGTGTGAACAGCTCCTTACTGCACAGTGTTTACAGTTGCCAAACAACATCATAACTTAACACAATAATTTAGAACAGAATGTTCGATCACAGGTGCGGGTGTATTTTTATTACTCAGCAAATTAAAAATCTGACACAGAAGAAGAAAACCTTGATTTGTTGGCGGGGCAAGTGTTCACACAACGAACATTTGGGTTTGGTGTGAACAGGCTGTAAATAATGACTTTACTATTTCCTGAAACCGAAGTAACATCACCTCTATCATTTCAACCACAGTGGGGCAACAATACAGGACTTTTGTTAATGATGTCAAATGCATGTGGTGGAGTAATCACTTCTGCATTTGAGATTGCAATTAATGTCATACGATTATCATTCATTATCATGAACAAGCATTCATCTTTTTAAATCACATTAACCTGCAGTAACTGGCGTACCCTTTACTCTCATATGCATGCAGCACATTCAGTCAGTAGCTTTCTCCACAATGTAATTTATCAGTAATGCTGCTGTAACGAACATGGCATTTAATGACTACTTTCCTGGAACTATTTTTGTGCCTTAATGTTTTGCTTTATTTGATGTTTGATTAATCGCAAGTGCTGATTGTCAACACACTAAAATATACAGAATGAAATGTAAATCTTAAAAAAATTAAGTGTTTGTGCTTTTTTTAATTAATTAATTTTGTTTAGTCAACTCAAATATACAAGTTGTCACTTAGAACAACTTCATATTTCAAGTTGACTAAACTTAAAATTTTAAGGCAAACACACTTTTTTGAAATAAATTGATACAATGTATATTTAAATAGAATGAAAGATATTACTGTTATGACTAGGATTGGGTATCGTTTAAATTTCATCGATTCTAATTTAGATTCCAATTCTTATTCTTATCGATCCCTGGTTTCGATTCCTGTCCACCTTATTTTTCCCATACGCGGGTGCGGCCATTTGTAAATTTAATGGGTCTAGCATCTACTTTCAGATATTTTTAGCTCTACAAAACAGCTGGTTTTGCTGCTTGATATTGCAAACTGGTGCGTCTTACCATATTATTTTAAACTATTATCTTAATTATAAACACACTGGTTTGTAGTGCAAACAGTTTTACTTTTACTGCACGTTGTTATTCTTTTCGTTATTTCCCTACAGCGGTTAATGAACCAGAAGTTTTGCCCATAAGCTTACTTTTGCATTGAAAAATAAAATGAATAAGGTTAAAAAAAACATTTAGATGTCAAACATATTTATTCCGTGTCTTTTTTACAAAGCATACAGAACACTACAAGAGGAACTTTTAGCAATGGTTTTAACAAAAAAAACCAAAGCAAAAACAATTAGGGACAAACAAACAAATGAATAGCAGAAATCAAAAGTCTACTTTTCATAAATAAAATACCATTAAAGTTATAAAAGATGATTTTCTTTTGTTCTTTGACTGTCATTAAAGGAGTAGTTCACTTCCAGAACAAACATTTACAGATAATTTACCCACCCCCTTGTCATCCAAGATGTTCATGTCTTTTTTCATCTGTAAAGAAAACATTACAGGATTTTTCTCCATGTAGTGGACTTCTATGGTGCCAGTGATTTTGAACTTCCAAAATGCAGTTTAAATGCAGCTTCAAAGGGCTCTAAAGGATCTCAGGCAAGGAAGAAGGGTCTTATCTAGCGAAACGATTGGTTATTTTCTAAAACAAAATTACAATTTATATAATTTTTATCTCAAATGCTTGTGTTGTCTAGCTCTGCCTGAACTCTCTGTATTCAAGACAGTTAGGTTAGGTCGAAAAACTTCCATCTCATTTTCTCCTCCAACTTTAAAATCATCCTACATCGCTGCAGAAGTACTGACCCAGTGTTTACAAAGTGAACATGCAAAGAAGATCAAACACCCTTTAAAAAAAAAGTTAAAACAGCGATGTAAGGCAATTTTGAAGTTGGAAAAGAAAATGAGATGGGAGTTTTTCGACATACCTTGACTCTATTGAACTAGCTAGACAAGATGAGCATTTGAGGTTGAAAAGTATATAAAAGTATAGTACATTTAGAGCTCTCTGAAGCTGCATTTAAACTGCATTTTGGAAGTTCAAACTCAGGGGCACCATAGAAGTCCTATATGGAGAACATTTCTGAAATGTTTTCCACAAAAAAACATACTTTCTTTACAACTGAAAAAAAGAAAGACATGAACATCTTGAATGGCATGGGGGTGAGTAAATTATCCGTAAATTTTTGTTCTGGAAGTGAACTTCTTTAATGACAGTCAGCACGTTTATTAGGCTGCTGTCTCTTTAACACCGACCGCAGGTAGGTCTAAAAATACTGTTACACATGCGAAAACTGCTGTGTTTAGGAGGATACTGATGTAATTTTGTGCATATTGGTAGCAAGATGTGAAAGAGAAGTCAGTTCCGGTTTGTAACTGCCTTTTCTGCAGTGGAAATGCACAGAACGGTTCAAGAACGGACGCAGGGCGGGGATCCGCACCGTGGTTCTCTGCGTTTGTGATTCAGATGTGTGCATGGCATGCATTCTCCAAAATGTGCCTAGATCTCAGATTTAAAAATACTGGGCGCATTTTTAATACTCGCGTGACAAGTGCATATGCGATTGACGTCAGTAGGCTATAATCGATTATGGTTTATTGCAGAATCGTCCACGTCTGCATCGCGATGGATCGATGCAACGATTAGTTTCAACACCCCTAGTTATGACATCACACGTCATCGTTTCAGTGTCCAAGTGCTCAATCAGATGCCAAAAGCAAGAAACAATGCTAGTACGCACTCATGGTACGCTGCAATGCTGCTGAAAATCATGATCCTATCCCCATACTGAAATCTCAGATAGCCAGACAGTGATTCATCTTTTATGAATGGTTAATATTGTATGTACTGCACGTTAGCTAGCTTATTGTGCACAAAAGCATAAGCATGAAGTCCACATGCCATATTATCAAAAAACTATGCTTCTAACCACAGGTCAAGAGCTGTGATTTAACAACTGTGAGATGCTGTTTTGGAAACATTTGTTTGAAACTATGGAAATACAGGGACCATAGCTGGCTAACGATGCTTTTGGTAAAACACACCAGTTTAGTACAGCTAGTGGCCTTTAACATAAAAGTGATGATGGTCAGATGTCAAGGGTTTGTTCTCTGTAAGTGGACTGTTGCCATATCATTAGCGTCATGGACACGGCCGTCTGTTTACACCATTCATCATCTCTCTCTCTTCCCTCCCCTTCAGCCCTTGTTCCAGTTTTCTAGATTTTTTAAATTATTTTATGGACCTGTTCTCCATGCACTGCCTGTCAGCCTTTACCCCGGTGCTCTGTGATTCTGGGTTACAGAGGGGCCGGGGCGAGCGTGTGGGCGTGTGAGCGGAAACCAGCTACTGACATTTCAAAAGCGTGTTTCTCAGAGAAGAAAAAAATGGTGGTCAGGCGTTTTTGCAAAGTCATGGGTGTGGGCGAGAGGTCGGAAAGGTCTGTGTATACGATGTGTGATATAAACGAGACCAAGGAAGACGGAGAGGTGGATGTGTGGTTGGTGGTCAGGCGATGCTGCAGTGTTGACAGTATTTATGTGTGTGTGTCTCTTAATATCAGTCAGAGTGTGTTAGGTCTATATATGCCCAGCAGATAAAGCAGATAATCACATGGGCACAAGTTCTCAGAGTCGATTTCTCTCAGGTCAGCATCTGGGCACCATTAGACTCCATTAGAGATTAACAAACAGAGATGCATGGCCGATGCATGGCCGATTGTTGGGCTGGGTGGTATAGTTAAAAAATCTTATTATAGTATTATAATATATATGTGAACCTGGACCACAAAACCAGCCATGAGGGTCATTTTATTTTAATTGAGATGTATACTTCATCTGAAAGCTGAATAAATATTTGGTCGAGATGCAACAATTTGAAAATCTGGAATCTGTGGGTGCAAAAACATCAAAATATTGAGAAAATCCCCTTTGTTGTTTAAATGAAGTTCTTAGCAATGCATATTATTAACATAAATTAAGTTTTGATATATTTATGGCAGTAAATTTACAAAATATCTTCATGGAATATGATTTTTACTTAATATCCTAATCATTTTTGGCATGAAAGAAACTTTGATCATTTTGACCCATAGTGTATTTTTTGGCTATTGCTACAAATATACCCAAGCGACTTATGACTGGTTTTGTGGTCCAGGGTCACATACTATAGTTTTTTCTCTATATTTAATACATATACCTTACCATTAAAAAGTTTAGAGTCAATAAGGTTTTTTTAAGAAATAATTTTACTCAACAAGGATGCATTAAATTGATCAAAAGACACAGAAAAAACATTTATAATGTTGAAAAAGATTTCTTTTATTGTTTTTAATAAATTCTGTCTATTAATGAAAGCATCCTGAAAAAAGATATCACTGTTTCCACAAAATTATTGTTTTCAACACTGAAAATGATAATAATAATTATAATAATAATAATATAAAATTATTGTTTTCAACACTGATAATAATAATAATAATAATAATAATAATAAATGTTTCTTGAGCAGCAAATCAGCAAATTCAGTGTGACACTGAAGAGTAATGATGCTGAAAATTTGAAAATGATGTTTTCCATCACAGAAATAAATGATGTTTTAAAAGAAATTATTTTAATAATATTTCACAATATTACTGTTCTTACATTTTTTTTTTAATCAAATATATGTCTTAGTGAGTATAAGAGATTTCTTTAAAAAACATTTTTAAAATTACTGACCGCAAACTTTTGAACGGTAGTGTTTATATTTTGATATTTATGCATTTTCTCTAAAAGTACACTGAAAATATCTATTGAAATACTCAAAATACAGTAAAATCTAATTAAAATGGTTCTCCCATTCTTTTAAATGTATATTTTTATTAGTGCTGTCAATCAATTAAAAAAATCTAATTAATCACACATTTTTTCTAAAATTAATCGCGATTAATCCCTTCTAACATTAAAGTTTTTAAATATACTTTTATATTGCAATAATTTCACATTAAATGTTTAAATTAATGTAGAAAAAACATATATATATATATATATATATATATATATATATATATATATATTTTTTTTTTTATATATATATACACTACCGTTCAAAAGTTTAAAAGTTTATTAAAAGTTAATAATAAATAATTTACATTGTTATAAAATATTTATATTTTGAATAAACACTGTATTTTTGAACTTGTTATTCATGAAAGAATCCTGAAAAAAAAAAATCACAGGTTCCAAAAAAATTTGGCAGCACAACTGTTGATATTATCCAACACTGATCATTCTAATAAATCTGCATATTAGAATGATTTCTGAAGGATCATGTGACACTTAAGACTGGAGTAACAGCTGATAAAAATTCAGCTTTTCATCACAGGAATAAATTCCATTTTAAAATATGTTAAAATAAAAAACATTATTTTATATTGTAAAAACATTTTGCAATATTACTGTTTTTTTTCTATATTTTTAATCAAATAAATGCAGCCTTGATAAGCATAAGAGACTTCTTTAAAGACTATTACAAGTCTTACTGACCCCAAACTTTTGAACGGTAGTGTATATATATTTGTTTAATGGCATCTTTTTTTTTTATCACTGATACCATTATTACTGATGTCTCTAGAATTTTTTTTTTTACTAATATTTAACCACTGACTATAGCCATTCAACATTACAGTACAATTAAGAGCTATCAATCTGAACATTTATTAGACTTCAAAAAATAACTTCTAATTTAAGTGAACTTAAAACAGTTCACATAAACTTTTTTTTTTTTTTTGTCATTGTTCAAATCAGAGTTGGATTTTGCAGTTGGAACATCGCTCATCATGTTTTTAAGAAAAAAATTCACAGCTAAAAAAAAAAAAAAGTCACTCTAAAATTATTGCAACATGATGTCGCTTAATTTTATATCACAAAAAAATTCACTGCAAGTACACTGTTAATATTTACTATATATTCGCAATGTTCTAGTTCAGACAAACAGCACTGAAAAGGGCAGCATAACGGCATAAAAACATGCCGTGATGTACTGTGAGATTAAACATAAGATGAAGCGATATAACAGAGACACTTGCCTTATCTCCACTGGAGTAGAAGAAGTAACGCAGACGCACAATGTTGCAGTGGTCCAGTTTTCTCATGATCTGAAGCTCACGGTTCTGCAAGAAAACACAAACAAGAAATCAGTCTGATAAGTTATTAACACTTTCAGCTGCTAGTAGAGCACAGTACTCAGCAATAGCAGTAATCTGAGCTCAGTTTAACACATTTTACCGTATTTAAATCAGATACGCTCATTACAGAAAAAGTGTAAAAACTGCAAAGATGCCATATGGGATCATTGATGTCCCTTTGAAGGCTTGTGATTTAACAAAAACAAGAAAGAAGTGAAATAAGACTCAAGTTTTAAAATTAGGCAACTTGATAAAACAGTAGAGAAAAAATTCATTCTACATTTATTCATTAATGTATTCCAATAATAACCTGCTGAAATAGAACTGTAAGAACGACTGATATATGTGAAGTGCCATTCAAATAAAACACACACATAGCAACAAATAAAGTCCTCGAGAGTTCCTCGCTCAGAGGACTTGGGTCAGTTTCTGACCCACATCTGACCAGAATAATAGACCAAAATAGAGCTACTGAAATGGCCCGTAACCATAACAACCAGTGTCATCTGGCTTCCATGAGAGAAACTGGCTAATCAACAATTTTATTTAAAGAACCACCCACATGGTGTGTGCCTGAGAGAGAAGCTTCCTCTGTTTACAATGAGAGCAGAAGAAGATGACGCCGGGGCATTAAATACAGGAAGACTTCATATCTGATACAACTTTAAGGCTTCTGAGGATTTGTTTAGTCAGGGTCACGGTCACTTTGGAAAATAGCAGGGCAAATACATTCAGTGTCTGTTTGACCTTAGAGTTTGGTTTGTTTGGTGTGAAGCAAACTGACAAAACTAAGTCTACTTGAAAAGGTGGTCTTGGTTATAGTGGTCACTTTTCACAAGTTGGTTTGATTCTTTAGGGTCTTCATTAAATGTCTGCAAAAACTTTGGTTAAAATTCCTCAATGGTCATATAAAACCACACCCTTTTTACCTTGTCAAAAAAAGCTCTGTTCACAACGACCCGTTTTGGTGCATGTCTCTTCAAATGATAATGAGCTACTGCTTACCCCGCCCCTATCTTCCGTTTTTTGTGTATTCGGTTGCGAATTCGGTTGTCAGGAGAAAATGAAGACTCTTATGTTCACTTTTACATCTAACTACAAAACACCTGCTTTGCTTATGAGAGTTGCCACTATGAGCACAGAGAATATGCCAGACAGCATATGACTAGTTAAGGGCAGAAATATGCTAATATGGGACAGTCTGTCAGAGGTCGTGGGTAGGGCTTGATCAGTATGATGTCACACTGCTCAGAAAATCAAAATGACTTTTCGTGGATTAAAAAAAAGAGTGCATGGATTTTTATCATTGTAGGATGGCTGTGTCCACTAAGGCTGTCAAACAATTAATCGAGATTAATCGCATACAAAACAAAAGTTTGAGTTTGCCTAATATATGTGTGTGTACTGTGTAATTATTATGTATATATAAATACAAACACATTCATGTATATATTTAAGAAATATTTACAAGTATATGTATTATAACTATTATATAATTTATATATAAATAAAATATTTTGTACATAAATAACATATTTCTCTTAAATATATACATTCATTTGTGTGTATTTATATATACATAATAATTACACACAGTCCACACACATATATTAGGTAAACTCAAACTTTTATTTTGTATGCGATGAATCGTGATTATTCCATGGTCTGTCTGTACAGTAAAACTGTTTAATGCACAGGTAGTTCCAAGTCAGTTTACCGTTCTATCACTGTTCTATATTAATGCGCTGCTTTAACTGATGCACACAAATGCACGCAGAGAGAGAGAGAGAAGTCGGAGATCGCATTGTCGGAGATCGCACATACATAAACTTGTTGCTTCCCCGCGACTCTCTCATTCGGCACAAATCCAAATATTCCCTAACATTTCCATATTTGCGATGCATCCAAATGCTAAACTTATTATGTTAATTATAGGCTTTAAACTTCAGTTGCATTCTAACGGTGACACAGTGAGGTGCGCAAGCTGACTTTTGGTTCACTGTATTTTACTTGGATAAAGTACCAACTGCGCTGTCAAGTAAGCAATGCTAGAAGCCTGGAACTGATATGTTTTGTGTTTGTTCAGCTTTCCTCATACCAGCAAAATCAACTTAAAAAACAAATAGGATGTCGCTTTCTGTCATTTGAGTTTCCTTTCTGTCACAAAACTGAACTGAAACTCAGCAAATATAAGCTACATTACAGTTCGCACCGTTTTTTTCCCCTTGTCTATAAGTTAGCTAAATTAAAAATATTTCAAGTATTTATTCCTTTTATGTATATATGTACTGCAGATTTTATAGCCTATATATGACATTCATTTGATATAATATTTAGTATTTTCACATGTAGGTGGAACAAATTGTAATTTGTACTAACTGTCTGTTTAAAATAAATGAAAAGAAACCTAGCATAGTACATTTGTTTTTTTCTTTTGTACCGAACCGTGACCCTCAAGCTGAGGTACATACCGAACCATGACATCTGTGTACTGTTACACCAGTAGTAGTCATACAATTTACCGTAATTGCAGCCTAATTGACTTGCTGCTGTATATTATTGACAAGAAAGTGCTCTTAATTTAATTCTTTCATTTTTGTAGTTATCAGTTACTTTCTACTTGAAAATTGACTGAAGCAATGTAAACATAAATAGGAAAATATGAGAATGCATGTTCTAAATTTATTGTAAACTTTATAGTAATATAATTTTTTAAGATGTAAAATTTAAAGTTGTGAGTATAATATTTGTTTTTGCTATAGTATAAATAATTGTGAAATTACTGATACTGAATTCTGGCATTGCGACAGTGAAGTTGTGAAAAGCAACCTGGGGGGACAGAGAAAGGGGTGTGGAATCAAACTTTGTTCTTGTGTGTGTGTGTGACTCTGTTAGCCTGTAACTCCTTCACAATCACATGGTGGGTGGTAATTTGTGAACACACTAGTCACTGCCAACTCTGCATACAGTCACTCTCATCAGGCCGCTCCATTTACACACACAACTTCATCCACTACAGCCAGCGTCTGTCACACTGGGCTCCAATCAACTAAATGATGACCTCTCTCAACAGTTCAACAGTTCTTATTCTGTGATCTCACAGATCGCGCTTTGTTCATTTTCACATCTTTCAGTGTACGTTTTGTGGCATCCCGTGTCTTGTCATGCCATCTTAATGAGAGGCTGAAAAATATCATGGCTAAAATAAACAGATAGAAAAATAGAATATTTTAGCTACTGTTTATGGCGCATCTCTCTATTACAGTTGTAGTTGGATGAGGAGAAAGCAAACAGTACCTTTGCTTCAAGCACACATGGCCAAGAACACAATCACTTCATGGAAAATGATTGATTCCTCTGAAAAGCCCCTATTACATCACTTCAGCTGCACTATTACATCACAAAAGCATTTGCGTAACCTAAAAACAGTGTTGATTACTGGCTTCTGCTGAAAAAATCAGCATATGGATGTTTTCTTTATTTTATACATATGCTAATAACGCAAATATCCACTGACGTCAAAGTAAGAAGTTTGTGCTTGTGGGATAATGAATAGTAGGACTGTTCTCACATGCTAATATCATGTATATACATGTGTGTTTTTGTTGCAGGGTGAAGGTCATACAGATAAACACTCCTACAGATACTGACACACTTCACACATACAGATCCTCTCTCGGAAGAGCTTTGAGCAGGAGAGGGAGCAAACTCCATTGAAAGGAAGATGGAAAGAAATGACAGAAATAACAGCACGAGTATCACGTGCAGCTTCATAGATGACGCACGCACCTCACAGCGTTCAAGGGGTGTTTATACTTGACATGTTTTGCACTATTTTCCGAAACAACAGGTGGCAGCTTAGAGAAAAAAAACTCTCTAAAAAAAACTCTTTAGTCTCTCAAGATAAGTTTACCAAACTTTGCTTGGTAAATATTAGTGAGCATGACCTATTGTTTTTTGGCTTGCGACTGATTTCAACAGAGATTGGTGTTAGCATGTTTGCGTGAACTGGAACTTGCGACCAACTTCAATATTGTGATGTACAGTGATGTACTTTTGTAAATTTCTAATTTTTTCAACTGTTAACCATTTTAAAAGATTCAAACCAGGCACCAGTTAACCTTACAGTAGCTCAACAATGATTACTGTCAGACTTTATCACTTGAATTAAGATTATAATAAGTAAGGGATAATATAAATCTTTATTTTGCAATAACAACTGGCTGAATATACATTATCCCACTTATTACACAGCTGCTTGCCACAAAAGTAAATAATTAGACACAAAACACTGATCTGAGTTGAAATATTTGAACGCAAAAAGATTCCATGAAGAAATCAGTTGCTAGCGAGTGACAAGTTGACAGAATTAAGAAATTGTACACATAATATTGAATTGAGTTTTAATACTTTATTAGCTAACCAAACGCAAAGCTTCCACCAAGAAAAACTATATATAGCGCCGGCTTAAGTTGCCCGGATGAAGTTTTTAGGTTTCACCAGTTGTTATCAGGGAATAACATACCTTGGAATGTCATGACTGACCAATCAGAATCAAGCATTCTACAGAGCCGTGTAATAATTTAAGTTAAAGCACAGCCACCACAAATTCAGGCTTAACATTTCTTATTTACTTTGAGATCATTCTGAGGTTAAATACAGATTTGAAATCATAACAAGAAATAGTTTAACAGCTATGACACTGGTTTCGAAATCGAATGTTTGCCTAATTATGACAGGAAACACTGGCATCTAACAATGCCTTGGGGGAAAAAAAAATCAATCTTAAAAAAATAAAGTATGCATAAACCCAAATAGGAAATAAAACAGTTAAGAATAAGCATGTGTCCTATTCTGTGTCCTAAACTCCTGAAACATTGGTGTTTAATTTTAGAGCAGTCAATGCAATTTTGAAAAAGTCAATTAAATCTGTATGTGGGTGTGTGTGAAAAAAATTCAGATGTAACCCCCTTTGTAATCATTAACATTTTCAAAAGTAACTGTAATTTAATTACACATGTTTTCTCAGTAACTGTAACTAATTGAAACTAAATTACATAATTCCGTTACAAGCAAATAGTTACTCCCCTACACTGGCAATATAATCATTTTTAAACAATAGTTGACTTAAATAAAACCCAGCATGTTTGGTAAAAACATTTAACTCAACCAGTGCTGGGTTGCCAAATAACCCGAGCTGGGCTGTGTTTAACCCAGCATACCACCAAAACTGTGCCTAACCTTACCCGTATCCCACCTCAATAGCAGCAAAAGTGCTTTGTAATACAATATGAACACAATAAGTACATTGCACTTACTTTCTGAAGCAAGTACATATTAGTTAAGAACACCTAATATAAAATGGGACCATACTTCTTACTACTGAATGAACTACAAATTTAGAATTGACATTTCACTAGGTTAATCTGTTATCTTGAATAGATTTTTTTTACAGGCCTTCTACTTCAAAATACAAAGAATTTGCCCAGAAGGCAGCATAATCATGCCTGTACAGTTTGAAACAAACTTCCAGTTGAAAACATGCCAATGATGACTTAAAATGATGCCTATACAGAAAGCCTCTATCAGCCTAGGAGACCCGACAAACTGACAATGGAAAGGGCTTACAGCTTCACAGACAAAACACACACCAGAACACATTGTCAATATCTCTGTCAGGTCGCTGTCCTTCATATGTGACCATATCCTGTCTCACACACACCACATGGATGCTCTGCAGCTCTGACGGACATGGCTCATCCACGCTGGTCGCTGTCACAGCGAGACGAGGTCAACTTTTTCACACTAGCAAAAATCGCTCGTTGACGTGAGTGACCTAGATTTCATTTACACCACCATCGGATCTTACAGTCACTCTCAGCACAACAGCATTTATGTGTCGCTCTCACAGGAAGGGTGACATCCTTCTCCTGTCAATCATACTTTTCTGCTGCAATATGTGAAAGCGATGACGCCTGTCATCTAACCCTTCATTCTTACTTAGGTGCACTTCTACTCCAGATTAAACAGCAAAGTCTACTCATCGAATGCAGGACTGTCACTAATATGGTTTCTCTAACATAATTTCAGTATGGCAGTATATGTTTATCGCCTAACAGCTGTGAAATTTAATTCAAAACCCTGCTTCTCATAACTATATACTGAACACTGGATATCTTCCGAATTGCTGTTGTTGTGTCTTGTCAAGCAGCAGTTTCATGTTCAGAGTGGATAGGCAAATGTCGCTACAACTTAGCATTGTATCTGGTTAGGAAACAGTATTTCACTTATTACGCCTGTATGAGCACATCAGTATGGAGTTCAGCTAAAACAGATTTAAGAGAAAAGTTAAACAATAAGGAATGAGATCAAATGTAAGATAACAGAGATGAAAGATAAAAGGATAGCTGTAACACTGAAGAACAGAAATAAAGGAATTGTTCAAAGAACAGACATTAAAAAAAATAGGGATATAGGAACAGAGTCAAAAGCACTCTGATGAGAGAGCCTGAGCTGGTCTTAAGAAAAAAATCTGAGCTCCAAAGCATTATATACAGCCAAGGGACCGAGAAGGGATGAATGTCTCAGTCTTACCTTAAATCGCTTGTCCTGAAGGACTTTCTTAATGGCCACCAGTTCTCCTGAGTCACAGAGTTTGGCCTGATAGACCACGCCAAAAGAGCCATTCCCGATGACCTTGGTGTCAGTGTAGCTGACCTCCTGCGGCCGGTCAGGTCCCTGTCCAGGGGTCGCCACCACTGTGGTCACTTTACTGCCATCTTTATCTCCTACAGACAGATAAAAAGAGAGACGGGGCTTAGAGACTGAAGTTGCAAACAGGTAATAAAAAGGCAACCGGAAAGCACAATGAAGTCTCAATAGTAACAACTTCCTGAGCATTACACATTGCATCCTAATTACTAAGGCTGAGAATCAAGAACCATTTTCTTATTAAAAAACTTATTAAAAAAAAAAAAAAAAAAAGAAGAAAAAGAAAGGAACATTAAATCTGAATGATTTTCATGACATTTAGTTCCATTAAGAGCTCCTGAATTTTTAATGTCTAGGACTATCTAGGAACTTCCTTTTTTAGTCGAAAAGAAATTAAGGTTTTTAACGAAAACATTCCAGGATTTTTCTCTATATAGTGAACTTCAAAGGGGGTCAATGGGTTGAAGGTCCAAGTTGCAGTGTCAATGCAGCTTCAAAGGGCTCTTCATGACCCCAGCTGAGGAATAAGGGTCTTATCTAGTAAAACAATCAGTCATTTTCAAAAAAACAAAACATTTATATACTTTTTAACCACAAATGCTCGGTCACACATGACGTGGGGAAAGTACAGACCCAGTGTTTACAAAGCGAATGTGCAAAGAAAGTCAAACACCCTTTACAAAAAAAGGTTAAAACAATGATGTCAGAACATTTAGAAGTTTTTCACCCTACCCTACCTTTTTTTGGAACAGAAGTACACAGACGAAGAACAAACTGCACATGACCTTTCCAAACGTGATTACTTAATGCATAAAATCATAGACGCACATTACAGAGCTAGTGAAAGATCAGCATTTGTGGTTAAAAATTATATAAACTTTTTTTTTTTTAAGAAAACGGCAGATTGTTTCACTAGGTAAGACCCTTATTCCTTGGCTGGGATCGTGTAGAGCCTTTTGAAGCTGGACTGAAACTGCAATTTGGACCTTCAACCCGCTGGCCACCATTAAAATCCACTACATGGAGAAAAATCCTGGAATGTTTTCCTCAAAAACCTTAATTTCTTTCCAGCTGATAAAAAAGAAAGACATGAACATCTTGATTGACATGGGGGTGTGTAAATTATCCCGAAATTTTTATTCTGGAAGTGAACTAACCTTTTAACCACTGCATTATGGGCCACTTATTTGAGCTGTGTCAGTTCAATTCATGAATGTATCATTCACCAAACATTCATTATGCTACAAAAAGTGGCCAAGATATTCTTCAACATCTTCTTTTGTATTCCACAGATGAATGAAAGTCACACACATTTGGAGAGTAAATGACAGAATTTATCTTCTGAGTGAACCATTCCTTTAATTGAAAAACCAAGGCAGCTTATCTAAATGGCCAACAGAGCTGTTCTGTAAATCAGGACCAAACTGGGACACGCTAACAGGCAAAACTTGAAAGAAAATCTACCTTGAGCTTATGCATTTTACATTACTTTTCTTGGCAGATGTGTTCTCACCAAAGCGGCATAAAAGAAAGTGCATATTTGGCGCTTGGGAGGATTACTTCAGCAGGTGACTTAGGATGAAAGTGATTATATTGCTTACAATGCAAACATAGCACGTGAAATATAATCCTCAGCATGATGTGGTGAGGTTTTCAGAGTGACTATTCTTTCGTTCAGAGCTGTGAAGGGTAATAAACCCGAGAAATGAGTGCAGTGGGCCAAAACATAATGCCGTTAGTTTATCTTCATCTAGAACATTAGGGACAGATTTAAAGAAGTTATAAAAATATTTACTATATGCATTGCCTCTTACAATACAGTTAGGACTCGGCTGAATATACTATGCAATGGTAAAAATGTGTCAACAGATTCCCATTATAAAAATTAATGTAAAATGACTCACTTGTGTCCCTAGGACAAAATCAAATCATGTGTGTACAATGATGTATGTATGCGATTGAGGGATCTGGTCCAGTATTAGTAGATGGTTGTGACTATCTGGATTAGCTTCTTTGAGTTCCAGTTCAAAGTCCCTGTTAATTCTGTTAAAGGTTAACTGCACAGCCTCCGATTGTCTTGGGCCTCTTCAACCCACTCATACCCACATAAACCCCACCGAACAACTTCTCCACAAGCCTCAAATCAGGCCTCCATATCATTTCCCAAATCTGCAGTTAGTGTCAGACTGTGTTGTGGCAGTGTGTTTTTTAAAGAACAGAATCAAGTCTAGAGTGGAGCTCAAGCCACATTTCCTCCCTCACCACCTGAGACTCTGACAGGCAATGCCAACCGCATTGATATGCTGCTAGGGCTGGGCAAAGACATCGATTTTCCGATTAACTGTGATCTTTGTTTAAACCTTCCAATATTGAGTTTTAAAATCCCACGATCGTTTTTTTTAATCAATAACTTTTTTCAGCAGATTCTCATTAATCATTATTTGTAGCATGCCTGTCAATCTGCAGCTTTGGCTGAGTCAGTGAATCCTGACTGCCGGCTCATGCACAAAGAACAAAGACCTGAATTCTGTGAATGTCAGCTCATCTCATTAGTATATACAGTATACATATAATTCAGCCATAAAACTACTTGCATTCTAATTGGTTAATTCAGTTCAGTGTTCTCAGCCAATCGGATTCACATACTCTTTACCGTTTACCTATATACCCAGGACAAATTCAATGAATGCTATGTCTGCACGCCATGCGTGTCCTCATCTTATCCCACCACCTCCCCAGCACCACCTGCCTAGATCTGCTACAGGGGATCTACCTATCTTTAGGAGCAGCGACCTTTTCTTTTAATTTTGTGATCCCAACATTTAGAAGAAGCGACTCAGCAGATCTAGTCCCCAAAGACCAAACATTCGATTTACATTAAAGCGACAGTTCACCCAATTCTGTCATTAATTCCTCACCCTCATGTTGTTCCAAACCTGTAAGACCTTCATTCATCTTCAGAACTAAAATGTAGATATGTTGAGCTTTCTGACTTCATAGACAGCAATGCAACTGACACATTCAAGGCCCAGAAAGGTAGTAAGGACATCGTTAAAATAGTCCATGTGACATCCATGGTTCAACTGTAATGTTATGAAGCTATTTATAGGATATATTAGAGTTTCTGTGCATAGCTGATAATTTGTAATACCCAAAATTACTTAGATATGCCTGAAAGTGAAAATAAAGTGAATCCCGGTTTTTGTGATCATGCTTTAAAGGATTAGTTCACTTCCAGAACAAACATTTACAGACAATTTACTAACCCCCTTGTTATCCAAGATGTTCATGTCTTTCTTTCTTCAGTCAATAAGAAATTAAGTTTTTTGATAAAAATATTTCAGGATTTCTCTCCATATAGTGGACTGATTTGGTGCCTGTGAGCTCGAACTTCCAAAATGTAGTTTAAATGCAGCTTCAAAGTGAACTTTCCCTTTAATATCATACTTACACTGAGCTTAACTGAAATATTCCCAAATGATTAAATATAAAGGATAGCTTGTATTTCAAGTCATACCAGGAAATCAGTGCCGATATCCAGACCCTTTCCCTCCATCTCCATGGCAACTGAAACGTCTCTGAGCCTGAGAGATGTTGTGGCCCACTTGCTAAAGACTCACCCACTCATCTGCACGAATACACACGCACGCGGAGAGTGTGTCAAGGGTGACATTCACACACTCCAAAAATAACACCATAAAATGGCCATGAGCGAACGCCAGCACAAGTGGGAATGAGGATCTGCTGGAATGTCTAATGTAGGATTCAAGATCTGGACGTAAGACGATCTTCATTACACAATTTTCATGTTATCCATTCAACATTCTGACGTGAAGCGTCTGCTAAAGCCGAACGTGATCTCAGAACAAACATCTCGTCAAACTGGTTCATGGGGTTTCCCTTTATTCAAGAGGACAAGAAACCACTTCAAATATCCATTCCTCTCCCTGAATACAGAGGAAACTAGATTCACTATGTGTAACAATGACCAATTTAGTCAGCGCTTTGACACACCAGTACTTGTTTTTAACAGAGGAATTTAATTTAATATATTTACAAAAAAGCAGACTGCAGTAAATACTAAGAATCAGCAAATGAGAATAATTTCTGAAGGATCATGTGACTCTGAAGACTGGAGAAGTGATGCTGAAAATTCAGCTTTGCATCACAGGAATAAATTATGTCTTTAAATATATATGCAAACAGAAAACAGTTTTAAATTATAATAATATTACTGTTTTTTTTTTTTGTTTTACCGTATTTGTGATCAAAGATATTGGTGAGCATAAGAGATATCTTTCAAAAACAAAAAAGGTAACGCTTTACAATAAGGTGTCATTTGTTAACATTAGTTAATGTATTAACTAACATGAACGAACAATGAACAATACATTTATTGCACTATTTATTAATCTTTGGTAATGTTCGGTCATAAAAATACAGTCGTTTATTGTTTATGTTAGTTCACAGTGCATTATCTAATGTTAACAAACACAACTTGTGATATGTTTAATAATGCATTAGTAAATGCTGATATTAACATAAGCTAAGATTTAATAAATGCTGTATTGTTCATTCTTAGTTCATGTTAACTAATTGTAACTTATTGTAAAGTGTTACTAAAAAAAGAAATGATTCCCTACTTACAAGTTAATGTATACATATATTTTACCAACCGAATATCTTTGAAATCACAAAAATTGTGAAAATATACACCTTAGTCTTGGTCAAGACTGTAATTAATGAAAACTTTTGCTCAGCTGGTCAGTTAAACCCCACCAGAAATGGCCAACAATAAAGAAAACATGTGAACAAAACAATATGTTGATAAAAATATTCACATGAAATCAAAATAGCCTGTACTTTCTTTTACAGTTGATGAAATACATCAATATCTCTTCTTATACCCCTTCTGGTGACAAATGGTACCACCGATGGGTTAAACAATCAGTGACTGTAAAGTGATCCGTTCAGTCACTTCTCCTCTCCCGTTTTCCATTGACGTAAACTCTTTATCGCTCCCGGCTGTGGCGGGGCATGTTTAGATGTTACCTCAGAGGTATGTGATGTTCAGAGCGCTAGAGAAGTAAAAAACTAAAGGACACAAAGAGAGGAAGGCCCTTTTGAGAGTGAACATGAATGAACACACACCCAGAAATCAATTCACATGTGCACACACACCAGATTACAAACACCTAGTAGTCAAGAGTAGGAGTTTAAAATCTATGAGGAACTGTGGATGATATATATTTCTGAGTTTACTCCATGATCCGTGTCTTTACCTGTGCTCACAGAGAGAATCGTATAGCACTTACATGTCGATCTCACTCTGTGTTCAAGCAATCTGTTTGATCACTATATTCAGCACACCACTATATTTCAAGTCAAGAGTGTGTTTTGAAGAAATCTCTTCTGCACTGGTTTCACAGTGAACACAAACATTTGATGGGCAAAACACTGTTGTAAATGTGAAGAGGCTTTGTTTTGTTTATCACAGAGTAGATCTGCCTTATCAAAGCGTCGGAGGTACTTTTATATTGTGATCAAAAAACCTGGAAAGGCCAATTAAACAGTTTTTAAAAAGCCACACAGAGATGCTAATTCTCTAACATTACAGATCAGAGTCACAGACACACATCCAAACTGTGCACAAGTAAATGTGTGATATTTATGCATGGTAAGGTGTAACGGTACACATATTCATACTGAAAATGTTTTTGTGTGTATGTGCGTCCAGTTCTAACTTCAATTTTGGTATTCAATATAGCATTCAAACACAACTGTTCTTTTCATTTTTCTCTCAGCAGGTAAAAAAGGAACAACAAATGGACACAAAGGTACCCAGAGAAGACATTGTTGAGTCGCTATTTTTGTTTTCTTTGCACACAAAAAGTATTCTCATAGCTTCATAACATTACGGTTGAACCACTGATGTCACATGGAGTATTTTATTGATGTCCTTACTACCTTTCTGGGCCTTGAACATGGTAGTTGCGCTGCTGTCTACGCAGGGTCAGAAAGCTCTCAGATTTCATCAAAAATATCTTTATATATTTGTGTTTCGAAGATGAATGAAGGACCTACGGGTTTGGAACGACATGAGGGTGAGTAATTAATGACAGAATTATACTATACCTTCAAGCTAGTTTTTAAAACAAACTCTTGTATACCCAATAACCTCCTTCAGGATGACACAAGACTCTATGCTTCATTAGGGTCCTGATCACCCTTCGTCAGTTTATTCGGTCATAATGAGCAGCTGACTGTGCATTACCCCTTACGTAACTCTTTCAACTGACATGTTTTTAGTGAATTTGGCAGTAGTCTGTTGGCCTTTGTCATCACTCAGGACCTCACTACAAGTGGGCCAATCAGAGCTCAGCATCTCTCACTGAGGGCGCTGGCATGTCTGCATCACTCCACTGCAGCTAATGTTTAATCCTGCTCTATAAATAAACCCAGATCGGGCAGAGAACGGAAGACAGTGTCTGCGTATGGCATGTGGGTGAATTCATGATCATGCGTGTCTTAGTGTCTGGGACTTGCTGTAGGCGAATTCAGAATTATATGAGGGTTTGTGTGTTGAGCACACTTAATTCTGTGAGTTGTCCACCTGTTTGCCAGATGACCCAAATCTCTCTTGCAGGGTGATAAATTTTATCAGTCCCATTCACACTGCTAAATTTGTGGGCTATACTGGTTCTTGTATTCCTAGTTCTGGCTGCCCAAGTAACCAGAATGCCAGTGTGTTTTTGTTGCATTTTGGTAAGTCGCTATTTGTATGTTTTTTCTTGCCTTCATACTGAGTTTTCATATCGACACTGATTTGTCAGTTGTGGCACTTTCAGTGGGTTTTGGATGTTCAGTCCTTTTAAAACACCTCTTCCACTTGACAGAAGTGAGCTGTTGTGACTAGCCTTCACGCATGTGACTTCCAGACCAAGAGATTCCTAAGTTTCTCTGTGTGTGTTTCAATCTGCCAGTGCTGTTCAAACAGTTCAAGATGTGGTAAAATGTAGGAGACTTGCCATTTTGTTTAAAGCTCTTTCCCTCTGCCTTCGTTAAAACTATAGAGAAGATCGTCTGTGTTTATATGATGTTAGTTATATATGAAGTCAAAAGTTTACACCACCGTCAGAATCATTAAAAATGTTCATTTTACTAAAATAAGAGGGATCATACAAAATGCATGTAATTTTGTATTTAGTACTGACCTGAATAATTTAATTAACATAAAAGACGTTTACATATAGTCCACAAGAGAAAATAATAGTTGAATTTATAAAAATGACCCCGTTCAAAAGTTTACATACACTTGATTCTTAATACTGTGTTACCTGAATGATCCACAGCTGTGTTGTTTTGTTTAGTGATAGTTGTTCATGAATCCCATGTTTGTCCTGAATAGCTAAACTACCTGCTGTTCTTCAGAAAAATCCTTCAGGTCCCACAAATTTAGTTTTTCAGCATTTTGTGTATTTGAATGCTTTCCAACAATGACTGTGTGATTTTGAGATCCATCTTTTCACACTGAGGACAACTGAGAGACTCATATGCAACTATTACAGAAGGTTCAAACGCTCACTGATGCTCCAGAAGGAAAAACGCCCTTCAGAAGCTACAGAAGATACTTACATTTTTCCCAGAAGACAAAATAAGTTCAAATTGATCTTCCTTCATCTTCAAATACAGTTTTCACCCCTCTGCTCCTAATGCATCGTTTTTCCTTCCAAAGCATCAGTGAGCATTTGAACCATCTGTAATAGTTGCATATGAGTCCCTCAGTTGTCCACAGTGTGAAAAGATGGATCTTAAAATCATACAGTCACTGTTGAAAATCTGCATCCATCATTGGAAAATCAATGACTTCCGGTTGCTTTGTTGCTCTAGAGCATGTTGTGTTGAAGGCCCCTTTTTGGCTCTGGGTTGATGTGAGATTTCTGGTTGATGTTTAACAGACAGCCGGTGTCTAACTGCAGGGCAATGACACACAGAGAAACAGCGGGATACAGGACAAACACACACACAAACGCACGCAAAACTTTGATCTGTACCAGCTCACTAATGCCATGCTCCATACTGTGCGTGACAAGTATCCGTATGAACCACACACACAGTTGTCTAACCTCTGGCCCCCCTGTCTGTCCAGACACCGGCAGATTATTCTTGAACTCTAGTTGTTCCGTCTCTTTCTTTCTTCTCACGTAAAACCCACACACACACACTATACAATTCAAATTGGCTGTCTCTGCTACCAGGGTCATCCAATGGTCACATTTCAACACGTGACGAAAGACAAAGACACATAAGAGCGAGACAGGAAACTGCAGCGGTTCAGGGAAGAGGTCCAGGACGCTCCACTACCTCCATGAGCCAAAATTACCATGAAGAACAAAAAGCAAAACAGCAGAACCCACAATCAGAGCTAAAGGGAAGACATATGATTACAGTGTTTGTCAGAGCCTCTTGTTCCCTAATCAGGGTTGGTTCTAAAATTCTGAAGCAACTGTTAATATCTACTAGAAATATTTGCAATGCATATCTTGTTGTTTTTATTAAATACCAATGTCAGTATGTAA
This sequence comes from Labeo rohita, assembly GCF_022985175.1. Lineage (NCBI taxonomy): Eukaryota > Metazoa > Chordata > Actinopteri > Cypriniformes > Cyprinidae > Labeo > Labeo rohita. Next base: position 7,659,632 of record NC_066877.1, on the reverse strand, counting down.
TAGTGTCACTTTGTATGCTAGTGTTGTTTATATATCTGAGAGTGTGTAAAGGAATGAAAAATATGGAAGACTTTCCACACGAAAAGCGTAGACTTGATTGGCAACTCAATCTGAATTTCTCTCAAGCGTAAGTAAACATTGCTTCAAGGCATGATAAACTAAACAGTGGCAATCAACTTTTTATCCCTGCTGAAGATGTGTAGTAATGTGTGTTTGCATGCATGTGTGTGTGTATAAATCAGCTCTGAGCAGATAAGAGAGAAATGTGTCAGAATGGAAAAGATCAGGTAAGTGGAACGCAGACTCTGCTCTTTATTAAATAACACACTGCTGTACCTCCAACATAAAACGTGCAACGCAAGACCTGTACTGCAGGTAAACATCATAAAATCTTCTTACCATCAGTAAAGTTTGGGGAAGCTACTTTTTTAGTTCATCTTGTAAAGCTAAAAGCAATTTCAGTCAAGCTACTGAAAAGGTAGTCAGAAACAAAGCAGCTAGCTACATTGAAGCTACGTAAGCAGGCAATATCTTTAGAAATACATAACTATCAGATGAATCAGATGATATAATTTACTTTTGCAATTAAAACAGCATTTATCTGGCACAAAAACTGAGGATCTCAGTTAACGTGGTGAAATAATGAATGATTTAAAAGATTAAATTTAGAGCACTGCTTGCAATGGAAACAATGACATCTGCAATGCTTAACGTTCCAAAATCACAACACAGTCCAGAAAGTAACAAGACTAAATTAATAGGCCAATTCATACAGCCAATGGTACATACTGTGTATTGTGAAGATGGGCCAATATATCAATTGCAATTCTGAATCAACTCCATGATTTTACAAACCGCACATGCTCAGGTTTCACATGTGCATTTAATTATTGATAATTAAAAACTTCAGCCCTCAGATTTCATCAAAAATATCTTAATTGAGTTCTGAAGATGAACAAAGGTCTTACAGGTTTGGAACAACATGAGAGTAATTAATTACAGAATTTTCATTTTTAGATAATCTATCCCTTTAATTTCCACTGGAGTAATGTCTCTTAAACAGCATTTGTAAAAATAAACAAAAAACATTATTTGGTTTTGGAGTGATATAAGCTAATGTAGATGATGACTTGATTTTTGGTGAACTATCACTTTAAACTCACCAAGCCAAGGACAAAAGTCAAAGATCTGTGCACAATATGTGAGCTTTCAGAATATTGTATATTACATATAAGGCTGCCTTCAACAAAAGATTTTTATGTTCTACTAGTAGTCATTTATTTTAAACATTAGTCAACTATTAGTCGCACGTTTATTAATAAACCATATAAATCATAGTAATGAGTCTTTAATTGCCTGCATAGCTGAAGCGCACGCAAAAAAAGCTTGTCACAACACACCTGCAAATATAATTATGAATGTGTCAGGGAAAAACAGCAAGGAGACTGCATTAACGTTTTAGTAACTGATTTCTTTGTTTTCGGCTTAAGAGATAAAGTCGGCGACACTGACTTGTCATCTCCACAATAGTACACCAGTATGAATATTTAATACAGATTACATAGTCTGAGAATATTTGTTTTCTATTTGAACTGGTACATTTGAAAGTAGACATTTCACTCTCTATAGATTCAGTTGTCATGTCTGTAAGGCAAGAATACACAGAGCTTCGAAGTTCTCAAGTTCACAGACAGCGAGACAGCAGAAAGCGCATCCTATCTGCTTTCATTATTTCACAAAAGCGCAATGTTTCGTTGTTATTCTGAGTGCCCACAAATAAACGTATAGTCTTTACAGATTCTAAAGATATCTTACTTTTTTCTGTATGACCAAAAATGAAGGAGTATTTTAAGAGCAAGTGACTGCACCAGCACCTTCATCTGTCATGCAGTGAGCGTGCTATTATTCAGCTTCCACACTCTGAATAGACTCTTCAATAGTGCACATTTTTCTAGGTTAACATTAGATTGAGCGGCCATGTAAAGTTGCTACTACATCTTTCAGATAAAAAGCCATATTTGAGGTTGATGAATAATAGGTGAGCGTTTGGATGTCCTGCCCGATGTACTATATAACCACACAGACCAGCCGTTAACGATCTGTCCGTCATGGACTGCGTGACTTTACCACTTCCTGTGGAAATTTTTTTTTCAGCAACTAATACAATTTTGGTCGACCAAGCCTTTTCTCGACGACTAGCGGTTAGATGACTATTAGGGTGCAGCCCTAGTTACATATATATATAAGAATCACATTATAAGCATATGTTTGAGAATTAAGTACAATTCTTAAATTCAAGTGAAAGGTGCAATCATACTCATCAGTCCAAAAAAAAAAAAATAAAAAAAATCTATTCCTTGTTTTTCCATTCATCTTTTTATGTCTGTCCACTGTTTCATAAGAGAAAAACGTATTCAACCTCCTACAAAGTCTTTTTTCATTTTACAAAGGAAATTGCAGAGATCTCAAAATGGGTACCAAGGTTTTCAAGTCATTCAGGGAATTGTGGGTGGGGGAAGTGAGAGAGAAAGAGAAAATGTGTGGAATGTACTGGCCCATAATTTGGGTTGCTGCTGAAAATCTGAGCTGGAAATGCAGATTTTATCAACTGGTCCATCTCTGTGAGACAAAACGTCCTCCATTTTTACATGACTCTTCATATTCCCAACAGAATTAGGCCGAATGAGAAGAGACAGCATCGCTAAACATGAGGATGTTCCTATGACCCCATGCCAAATGTTAAGAGTTATGGTGTGTACACAGATAACAAAGGCTAAAGGGACAACAGACAAGTTTACACAGGTGTCAAACACTTCCAAATGCTTCCCGTGTAGCTGCTGAGATCAAGTAAGCGGTAACTGAAGTGCCACTTCTCTCACAACTTGGAGTCAAGAACTACGACCACATACAGAACAAGCCAAAATCTTGTGAGGTTTGCAAAATGTAAAACAATAACCTGCTTCGCTATAACTGAGGCACATAACACTGCTGTACGCTTGAAGTTATTGACTTTCGACAGGCCAATCTATGCAATAATTAGGTTTCAAAATGCAACAGATGTTCCTCTATGATTTCATTCCTCTATGGAGCCCTGAAACACTCACACTTTATTGACATTTGGGAAACACATTCTGTGATAAGACTGAAACATCAGTGATAAGAACATCAATGATGAGAAAAAAACATCTCACTTCTCTTTAACCAGAAATCTATGATCAAAGTCAGATCATTTCCTGACGTCACTTTTTATCTCCAGGCAGCAGTAGGAGCTGTTTTATCTTCTCATATACATGGCAGTCAACATTACTGAAAACCTGGACTTGCACAAAGACTTTATCTTCCCAAAAAATTCAGTGACATCTCTCTGGCATAGTAACTTGCTCTCAGTGCATTCTGTTCCATCACCAGCCATTCATGCGTGACATGCATTAGTGTCATCCCCAACGATAAACGGCCCTGCTGGGATCAAGCACATACTACACACCCCAAATCTGATCTGGACCTGTTTTGGCCACTGCATTTAAATGGACAGTTTGTATTAGAATTTTCAGCATCATTACTCCAGCCTTCAGTGTCACATGATCCATCAGAAATCATTCTAATATGCTGATTTGCTGCTCAAGAAACATTTCATATTGTCAAAAGGTGCGTTTCCATTACAGATTTGCACAAAACTTTTGCAACGTTTTATAAATGTCAAGAAAAAGTTGCAAAATGACAGTGATTCCATTATCCAACGTTATGCAACTAAAGATTCCTTTTTTGTCATGACGATGGATGTTTTTAGGTTTACGTATGTTGAAACCACCGCACTAGCCATAAACTTCAATTGTAGAAGATGTAGGCATTTGTCTTTACAGAAGTGGCGTGGAGAGCTGATTCTAGGATGCTTCTGAAACTAAAACGAGCCACAGCGCACCCGATATAAACACAAGCACTGACTAGAGTGGCCGCGATCAGCTCCGCAAACTTGTGCAATGGAAATCAGGGGTTATTCAAGCTTTAATGGACACTTACGAGGTGTATTTTTGAGGTTATAGTACATTAATGAATGATCATGTGACTTTTATGTACGCACGATGACCTGTTTCTTTTGCAGTTTTGCGAAAAATTCCTTTTTCGAATTGCCTGAAAAACCACCTCATGCGAGCGTAAAACTTTTATGCAATATATGGGAGTTTCTGCGAAACTGACATCTTTCTATTGGGCTTATTTTCAATTAACAATTTCAATTTGCGCAATTCGAAAGGTAATGGAAATGCAGCTATTGTTGGAACAGCTGTGACGCCTTATAATTTGTGGAAATCATAGTACATTTTATTTCAAGAATCATTGTTGACTTGAAAATTTAAAAGAACAGCATTTCTACCATGACAGATATAACAATGCAAATGTGTTTGGTCTTGGCAGCATAGATCTGCTGTTGGTCATTGCTGCTGTTGTAGATTACTGCTGCTGCTGCAAAGCAAGGAACTTGCTACTGCCAATACATACACCGGAATTCTGCTGCTGCACAAGTCGCATATATATATAAACCCTAGCAGATCTATACAGTGGAGCTGGGGAGGTGGAGGGTTTCAGAGTAACTCTGAAAACTCACTGCAAAATGCTCTAGTGGATGCTAACCAGCCATTTAAATGTAAAGCAGAAAGCTCACTGGCTGTGTATGCAACATGAACCAATCAGCTTGTGCCAAGTAGGGGAGTGGAAAGTTGATTTAAGAAAACATAGAATACGGCACATTTGTAGTGCATAATTTGTAGTCCTCTGACAGTAAAAGTCTCCATCCAGTTTTGCTGTATGGATAAAATGAGCTCAAATATTATGACATTTGCTTTTGCATCTCACAGATGCAACTAAATAAAATATCAATAGATGAGATGAGTACACAAGAATGCATTTTCCATTGTTGTGTGAATTATCCATTTATTAGGGTCATTGAGGTGTTCAGCAAACATCAAAATGTGCTCAAGAGCAATGCATTAGGTTTAGTATCTCTAAATTACTGTATATCTGTCCTTCAAATCTACTGCTAGCTAGTTTTCAGCAAGTGCACTTGACTTGTGATATTATATAATATCTGGACAATGCATGCTTTTCTGAACTTAAGATATGTTATCTTCATACAGTTTTTTTTTTCAGAAAGAGCATACAGTTTCCTGGAAATGAAGGCTATCTGGTCTGGTCATCAACACAAACTGTCGTTGGTAGGAGTATACAGTACTGTTGCATCACATGACCTTGTACACCATTCAAATCTTGCTATTCTATCACCTGCATATGCTTTTATATATTTAAAAAAAGCTACCATTTCATGCCTGAATGGCATTTTAAAATGTTGTTCATAAATTGAAAATAAAAGAAGTGTGGAAAGAGAATGGGTGTGGAGAATAATCAATATAGAGCACATACTATATATGTACAGCTTAGTGAGCCACACCCTGGCGCTGCTTATGGCTCCCTCTTCCCCTTTTCTTCTCAGCTCCCATCCCCCAACTCTCTCTGAACTCATGGTATAGGAAAGCGGCAAGGGGCCCCTGGATGAAGATTTCGCCTGAAATGGCTGTGATCCTAAGCAGGTGGCTTAAACTTTGGCTACAAGTACACATTATTGGTGTAAAACAGAAACTCCGGATATACCAAATGTACTGATATTCTGAATATACAACATAAATGTGCAAAGATTTCTTAAAGATGATCATTTAATTGGTTTTGTGTCAGAGATTGACCATTTTTGAGTGGCAAAAACATGTTAGGAGTTCCATTTGTTTATGTTAACAAGCTCAAACCGCCAGTTTCAATGAATCAATAATTCATTTAATCATTCAAAAATGCTCCTGACTGTTGCCCTGTGGTTTATAATCTAAAAAAATACATAGTTTTAAACCATTTCAGAGCAAATGCATAAAATTATCCCAACATTACTTATTTTAGCTATAATAGCCAACCCTAACTGTGAAGGATGAACAATGCTACCTGAGGCCATATGTCTTCTGAGGCCTTTACTAGTTTTACAGTATTCTTTACTAGATCCTGCTATGTTCTTGTGATTGAACACAACCATCAATCACAAACATGATAAAAAGAGACACCCAAAAAGACAATCACCAAACGCTTGGCTTTATGCTGTAAAATTAACGTTGCGTCCATTTACACAATAATATGGTCGGTGCACTGGCTTTTAAATGCTAAACAAGGATCTCATTGTCTCTGGACAGCTGCCTTTTCCGGAAAACAAACTGAGAAGAGGGGGTTGGGGAGGCGGTCTGAAGAATCACACGTCCCACTTCAGAACCAGCTGCTACGGCCGACCACTAATGCAGTCTCCTCAGATCAGCTGCCAAGTCACACACATGTGTGCACGCTTGTAAAGGAGACAAGCCGTGAGCAAATCTCTTCATGTGCAGGAGAAAAGAACACAACACATACTAAGCAGAGTTCCCTTAAAGTTTTGCATAAGGGTCGCTTCATTGGAAAAACAAAAATTAAGACAGTGCATCTAAAGTATTTTGTGTGTGTGCAAGAAGGGGTATAACTCTGAAATATCGAACTGTGAGACCTGGTCTGAACCTACCTTGAAATATATCCTACCATATCATCATCGCAGCCTAAAGTACTGCCACGTCCATCTTTTTGAAGAACACACCCTTCTCCTCTCCCTAGGTAATATCTGACTCACGGGTTTCCTTCTTCCAAACCTACTACAACCACAATTTATTGTCAATGAGAGAAGCATTTGGTTTCAGTGTATCTGTCCAAACAGAAACCCTGCGTAAAACCTGTTGGAGCACGTCTGTTGAGACTGACACCAGATGTATGACGACATCATCGCTGGCATGTGGCGTCTGGCTTTTCTCGTCTTCAAGACCTCTGCCGAATGGAATCCACTCTAATTTCTGTTACTAAGGTGACAAAGTCACACATCAATAGACTTCCTCAGATAAGACCTAACAAGAAAACAAAGAGTATGGATCTGCAGCACCTGCTAAGCTTTTGGGCTACTAACCTACATAGGAATTGTATTTGTGTATTTTTTAACATGAGCATGAATGATTGTTGACCAGGAATAGGGTAAATTAACAGAAGGAACAAACTGTTTAAGAAAAGAGTGTGAGAGCCTGAATATCTGTAACGTAGCATTTACACTCAGCATTTTCCCTTTTTGCCTTTAAGCAGTCTGTAAAATGGTCCTGTGGGAGCCTGGTATTTCTTGAGTCGCTTTCCTGATACGCTCAACAGAATATACCTAGAGGGACCTTACTCAATCTTACTCAAAAAAAATCCTGCAAAGACTGCTTAGCAAATTATACTTTCTGGAATTAGTTCAACTGTGAGGTTTTACGAATCTCTCAGTGTAGTACTTTACAGGAAAGGAAAATGCAACCAAGAGGAATACAGTGTGCAAGGAACAGCTGATAGAAATTTCCGTACACCCCCCAGTTGTCTTATCATTACGTGTAGCAATTTGCAGAATAGGGGTCAATTCCATTTCAGACCACCCAGTCAATTGAAAGCTACATTATGTCTGGACTAAGAACTCTTTACCCCTAATCAAACTCTTTACCCCTAATCAAAAAAAAAAAAAATTGATAACACTGTTTAATGTTAAATCCAAGTGAGCCGCACCTGAGCCAAGTTAGCGATGGGGCTTTCGAAACACTGCTGCATGAAGCTTCAAAACCTTTAGGAATCTTTTGTTTTGAATCACTGGTTCGGAGCATGTATCAAACTGCCAAAGTCATGTGATTTCAGTAAACAAGGCTTTGTTACATCATTACTCTTTCGAAGTGTTTTAAAATTTTAATGGTTCACCACTGGTACTGAAATTTTAAAAATGTCAATTTCCTGCTAACATTTTGGTGGATTCTTAAACACGCTCTTCACCGAGCGCTCACACGGGAGCGTTTGAAAGCAGGTGTCTGTCAGCGGCTCCGTCTATGTGCGGATATATTAGCGATCCACTGATAGACGCGTCTTTCAAATGCTCCCATGTGCTTCTGTGTGAGGCCTCGGTGAAGAGCGTGAAGCGATGATCATTGTAGCCAATCACAGTGTTATCTGTTGAGCACATGAACACAACTGCCAATCAGCGATGTTTAATGGCTTGTTTCTGCAGAGCGGTATGGATCAGTACAGTACAGAACGGTATGGTACGGTATGATTCGGGACCGAACACCCAGATCCAGCTTGCATTTCCACCACCAACAGTGCATTTACTTGATAGGCGTAGTGTATGCCGGAAAGTAGCGATCGGCAATAAACTGCGACTGTAGCTGTTTCCCAAAATTTACATAAAGCACAACTCTGCCTCTTTTTGTTAAATGTCATTTGAACAATAATGGCCATTATAAAAGTGTAAGTACGATGTATTAAAGGTTTACATAAGAGGAAATAAAGAGAAAAGCAAATAATTTAGTCAAACGTATACTACAAAGTCAGCACTGCATTACGATAAAGTTCAAAATACATAAAGTTAACATAACTTTGTGCTTAGCCAAAACGATATGACCAGGAACAACTAATAGATTCATGAGACCAACGATTGCCTGTTAGATATACTCAAAACAAATTGTATCTCATGTTTAATCACTACAAAGACGTCAGAAGTCAGTAGGAATAGCTGAGTGATTGCCTGGAGCTCAAATCTCCGAAATCGGCACTGCAATTTTTTTTAAATATTCATATTTATCTTTATAAATAAACCGCAGATTTGCATTTTAAACAACTACATTCTCGCCTGAAAAACTCTTAAAACCACATTTCATGACACAATAACCATAATATTTTGAAAATTATGTGGGTTTTTGGGCAATGACGTTTCACAAGTCCACAAGAACAGACACTGAGAAATGTCTGTGCGAAAATATGAAATTACAGAATACACTGTTATATTTTTTGTGTCTGCACACTCTGATGTAAATAAGCCCAACATGCATGAACGGCATAGCGGAACGATTGAAGGAGACACTTTATCCCCTTGTGACGATTCTAGTCAACCAATCAACATTCTGCAGTGGGTTTAGCTCCGCCCTTTCGGTACACTTTGCTGTGCTAGTTATCTCAATGGAAGGGTACCAAAAAAAGTGCTGCAGTACGGTTTGCTATTTTGGTACCCTTCATATCTAAAAATGGAAATAGAAATAAATGCGTACCATACTGAGCCATAAGAATCCACTCAAAAGTGTTCAAATGTTAGCGGGGAAATGGACGTTTTTAAAATTTCAGTATCGACTGGTACCAAAGTCTGTACTTTGTACAACACTAGTTTCTATCTGATCTCGGGTGAGATTATAAATTTGTAGACGTTTCAATAAGACAACTGAAGGATCAAATATTATTGGCTAATAGTTTTCTACTAATAGTCTTTTAATAGTTTTTAATTGGCCTGTTTACCTAAGCCATCCATAGAACAAACAAAAGAAGCCCTGAAAATTGATAAAAGAACACACTTTACCTACACATAATATTTAAAGGTATTCAATTATTAGTAAATTGCTTTTTTTTTTTTTTTTTTTTTTTTGCATTTACTCTATTTTGACCAGCAAGGTGTCACAGTGAAACAGCAAATTATTATGAAAAGCATTAAGCAAATTACACTTCAAAATTTTTTTCCTAAAGATTACTTCCATCATTTTAGGTAGTTCTTATTAAGTTTATGATCAAATGTTTGTCTTTCTAATAAGTTCGCTTTTAGGGAGTTATTTGATTTTATAAACATGGGGTGTGGTCATGGTTGTGATCTTGCAATTGGTCTGCGGGAGTTTGGATGGGACTTTGATCGCGGCTGAACTTCATGATCACTACTAGGCAGACTAGCTCTAAATTACGCCATTTTTGCAAGATGACAGCAGCCATACAGCAATGTTTTGGCTACACTTTTCTTTAGTAAATATACTCTCTAGACACATCGTCCATCTTTTTTTTTTTATACAGTCTATGGTTAAATCAATAGGGGTGGGGGAAAAACAATTCACATTTGAATCACGATTCAGTCTTCCAGCGATTTGCATCGATTCATAAATTTCAAAAATCGATCTTCTAGTTAATATAAAAATAACATGATGTTGTCAAAACAAAACAGCAACAGCAGTAGAGGAGGAAAAACAAATACATCCTGCCCCATTTTCAGCGAGGGCAAGTAATTATTGATCTTTTGTTATTATGGGAAGTACAGATGTGCCCGAATCCGCAAAGGCAAAGAAAATGAACAATGTGTTCTATGCAGCCACTAAAGAGACATGGTTAGCTGCCTGCTAGCGGTTGCCCATTACATTACATTACATAAAATTCCATTTACCACATAAACAGAGTAAGGAGAGATGACTGATAGGACGCTGGCAAATGATTTGCAGATCCTGAACACCACTGACTAACATACGCTCCGTGTATACACAGAGTAGCCTATATGCGATCGCAAATTTCGTAGGCGAAAGTAAAAAGCGAGCATATTAATAACGGCTCCCTGATGCGTGCTAATTATAGCTATACAGTATAATTACCCAACGATGTAATTGCAAGAGAAAGCATGAAAATATATATTTTCCCTTTCGTAATTATTCCCTTTTCAAACACAGTATTCGGATTCAGGCACATACCTAGTAATAGGAAATGTTAAATATTTTTTATTTTCTATAGATAGACTTGTGAATTTGATGTCCATTGTGCACCAAAAATGTGATGAGAAACTGAATTGTGATTAAAAATCAAAAAATTGAATTGTGACCGCAAGAATCGATATAAAATAGGCAGTTACCTAAAGATTTCCACCCTTATAAATCATTATTAAAGCTCAAAATGAACGTGAACTTCTCATTTAGGAATAATGTTGTTACTTCTAAATTTACTATTTTATTTTTAACTAATTTAGACAACTATATAATTTATAATAATTTATATATAACACTATATAATTTTTTTTTCTATTTATCAGTTATTGGCCATAACATTAACATGATGATCAGCACATCAGCACTGTTCACATCATTAATCAAAATTATGAATCCAGAAGCTATTAAACTGTCCTCTTTCATAATTAGGTGTTTAACATAAAGGTGTACAGTTCTCAAAGGAGATAAAGCTAACTTTTAATTAAGGTACTAAACTAAAAAGCAGCCTGATCTTTACACCATTTACTTAGGATTGTGTAACCGCTCATATTTGTTTTTGATATCTGCACTTTAAAAAAAAAGCTTCCTTGCATCACACTTAGTACTGCTCCGACTGTAAGGCACAGTTACTTCCTGTTGACAGTTTCACAAGATTGAGAGACAAGATCTCCTGTGATGTGTGAGACAAAGGCTAAGCTAATCATGTAAGCTGTGAGAACTTCTGTGGCTTTTCTGAATGAATGGTGTGTCATCAAAGGGAACTGCAGTAAACTTCCTGAAGCACGCTGTCAATCAACCAAAAATAGCACATTTCACTGGTTTACTCCTTCTGAGGAACAAAGAGCTAACATTAGGTCCCGCATAAGCGCTCCATACATTGTGGCAGGAGCTCAACAATGTACATGAATTTCCTGTTGAAATACAACGCAACATACTGTAAAAACCTAATTTGGGATTTCTACTTCACAACTTGAATTTAAAAGTCAACATTATTTACAGTTTTTTTACTCAACCAAACTTTTAAGGTACCGTATGCATTTTGCAATAATAAATGCATTATTATTTGTTACAATGTAAGTCAATACGCACAATGAACGGTTTGGCATACACAATTTTCTGTACAGCGCTAACCTATTTCCTTTTAAAACAGGAAGGACAGAACAAAAATAAAGTCCTCTCCTGTTTCAATAATGTCTTAGTGTGACTTTTGTTTAACACCCTGTGTTAATAATCATGCCAATGAAAAAAAAGGGACAATACTGCCTTCTAAAAGCTGTTATGAGCACTGCTCTACCTCTAATGTATAAAGCTAACAGACCTGGACAAGAATTTTTGATTTTATGGGGTCTTTAAGTCATATATCTCTGGAGTTATTTTAATATGTCGACATATGTCGGGGGGACTGGGGAAGACCAAAGTTTCCATTCTCTGAACTGCTGCTGAAGCAATGGTGCCTCCAGTCTATCAGTTACTGTTGAATGCTACTTGTGATTGCAAAAGACAGTATGGATGTACACATGCAAAGATACAAGGAGTTGTGCTGAGGGTGCAGGAAAGCTTCAACACATCCTCAGAAGCTGACAGAGCTAGATGATAATGGAGTGGGGTGAAAGGTGACACCCACCTAACCGAATCCACAGAGAGAGGCGGAAGAGAGAGCATTTTATCCTGCTGTGGGATGCTGCTTTGGACAGCAAAAAAATAAATAAACTCCGAGGTGCACAAATCCAATCAATTGGCCCAATAAAAATCAATGAAGAACTAAACGTATAAGCACAAAATGAGATTGAAAAATAAAGATGACAAAGGCAAAAATAAAAATCAAGTGATGAAAGTCTGACTAAATTTGTTCCTTGAACTTTGGAGAAGTAGTCTATTATTTGATCTCGTACTTTAAAGTCAATATGAAATGTTCACAACAATAATTTTACATAATCTGACTTTCCAAGTGAAAAAAAATAGTCTCAAAAAAAAAAAAAAAAATCCATAGTTGATTGGATCAGGAAAAGTAGGCACTACATTTACAGGGAGGAGTTAAGAGGTAAAGATGTTTTACGGGCAGAGCACATAATTACGTTTTGATAAAAGATTGCCAAGACAAATGGATTATGGAATAATATTTATCAAATGACTCTTTCACAATAAGATCAGGAACATGCATTTAGAAAGTGAATAGAGTTGATTTTGACTTCATGTTGACTTTGAGTGAACAACACAATACTACATTATATCCCAAAATAACTTGCTATTGTTGCAGTGTGAATGAACCAAAAAAAGTTGTAACGCTGGACATACAGCAATAACGTCTGAGAAAATATGTCTGAATGGGCACATTCCTATCTCTATTACTATGACAGAGGAGGGTACAAAAAGACATCTGTCTGAAAACAGATGGCACAGCTGTAGCACCATAACAACAACATCCATCACATTATGGCTGAAATGGCTGTTGAGGTAAACTAAAATTAGCTATTTATATGTTACTGATGATTCCTGCTTGTGAACATTTTTGGGTCAAGTGTGTAGTTTTAGGAGGTTGGCTAAAGAACCACTACTTAATTCAACCTGATTTAAAAAGAAACTTCCAGTGTTATCAGTCTGGACATTTTTAAAGCACTTTTATCTAAACATTTTATATAATAACTGGCGCTTTAGTAATAAAAAGTTCAAACATTGTACAAGACAGGTAATGGAACGGAGAATTGGTTAAGGGTGAATAGGAGTGCGCTGGGTCTCCGCAGCGAAATAAATACACTTTAAAATCATATTATGATTAATACAAACACAAGATGTGACCATGTGATGGCTTTTGTTACAAAGGGTGGATCAAGGATAGATCACTGCTTGCCGTAGCTAATGGGGTGAAAGGTATGAACCCTTGTAGAGAGCCACAGAATCAGGAGAGCCCAAAACAATTTGAGTTTTATTTTCAAAAAAGTTTGGGACATATCACAAGATGTGTATGGAAAGCCATTTCAAAACTTATTCTTTTAATATAACTAGCATATATTTTACTTCTACTTTTTCCAATTACAAGAAAGAATTCCAATAATGCCTAGTAACTATTTATTAGATACTACTACTTGTTACAATTATGGCTAGCATCTATTTAATCAGTAACTGATACCTATTCATTAATTATTTTTCCTTTGCTAATTGTCATATCCCTTTTTTTCCCAGTTGAATTTTATTAGGATTGGTGTGTAAACTATCAACTGTTTACCTCTGACTGGTATGTATTTCTATTTCAGATTTACTAATAACTATATACTAAGTATTTAGGGTGGGCATGACACCAGCAGACATGATAGCCCTGTAGAAATTTGTCAAATGATAGCAATTTCAGATTATTCTTTGTCTAGGTTACGTTCATGTGATGTTCTACTGAAGTGGACTTTTTAACATTTTAAAAACTTATTTTAAAGCAAATACTACTAAAAAAACATATCATAATATATATTGTTAGTGTAAAATAAAATTACTCATATTGTGACATAAGATTCCGGTACTGGTATTATTTAGTTACTTGTAACTACTTAAATCTAGTATCTTTTCCAGGTCTTATAACGATAGCTTAAACAGACACTATCATCTATTAATTAGACCTATATTACACAGTTTCTACATCTTCCAGTCAAGATTAAAAACGAACGATAAAGCAGCATTTCTCATTAGTCATTATATATGAGGAGAAAATAATCTAGATAAGAATTATTACTGGCATTAATGATAGTTACTACTGTCTCATAAACAGATATAATAAATACATATAATAAAGTGATACACAGTAGTTGGATGTGAATAGTCACAACTAAACCACAGTATTAATTACAAAATTTACCATTTGTTACCTGTCATTAGTAGCCAAGGAATAATTACTAGTACAATGTAATAAATAACTAATTGGAGAAATTGAAAAAGTCACTAGTCTAAAATACTAGAAACATTAAAACATGCTAGCCACTATTTAAAATAAGCCTGTAGTACCAAATAAAAAATGTCTGTATTATAACTATTGGATAACTAAGAATAAAAAGTACCTGATATAAAACATGGTAATTTTTAAAAAAGCTGCTGTCAGAGAGCGAACTACAGCCTTGACTCAGTGGCTGTTCATCTCCAGACTGATTCAGTCTTCTGGACTACCAATGCCTTCTTTACATTAAAACGGAGAGAAAAAGTACCCTCGCCACCAACCTGGCCTGAACCAGTGTCAGTCATGCCCATGGCAGTGCCTTAACATCGATTCAGCTGTGGGATAAAGCACGCTGAGAGACTTAAAATGGGGCACGTCATATTTCACCCAAAGGTGACACTTGAAGGCACTCAAATCTCAGCTCATGTGCCTGACTCGCATCACAGATGCGCCATTCTAGGTTGTTAAAGCGACCAGGTAAGGTCAGCGGCACGAGCAGCCTCGCCAAAGCACCGAAAGCAGATTTCCCGGTGTCCGAAAATGATACTTACTGCTGACTTTCATGCTGCCGAATGCCGACGGCTGCGGCACTGGCTTGCAGCTTTCTGCGAAGGAGGTGGTTCTAGGCCGACCGGACATTTTCCAATCCGAAATCCCACGCGTCTCTCAGAGCAAAATACGCTTGTTTGTCTTGAACGAATCCGTTTCGACCCACGAGAAGCAGTTTGTCTCCGACTTAAATAATAAGGAAAATGGGCGAAAGCAACTCGGCTGTCCGGGGTCCCCTCGCGATCTTTTTCTTCAGTGAGCTCTCAAGGGTCTCGCAGTCGCTTTCAGATCATTTTCCTCAGGAACGTTTTTCTGACTATTCGTATCGTCTTCGGCGATGAAAGCTCAGACAAATTCGGTCGTCAATTAACGTTAAGGTGCTCATTAAAATCGGCCCTTTCCCAGTTTCCCTCGAACAAAACCCACCGATCCTCGTCTCTTTCTTTCTCTCTGACTGGAACAGAGATTTACACAAAGAACACAGTCCGTGTCTAAAATACCCTCACAACGCTGACAATTTCGAGCGGTTTTTCATCACCATTCAGTATCTCTCATATACTGAGGTGGAGACTCAGCGATCCAGTAGCACCAGCCATGGCGGCTTCCTTGCTCTAACCAACGATACGAATGAGAATTTTCCAATTGCCCAATTTCAAGACAGATATCCTCGGCCGCTCCGACCCACTTAACTCCATGCACACGGATGACCAAATAAGAAATCCAGTATGTACACGGGGAGTTCAAGAAACGAGCCAAACGTGCGGTTCCGAAAGGAAACGGTGATCAGAATCCCCACGGTAATTCAGAAATTTCCTTTTTTATTTCTTCGCCGTCGGTCTGTGCTCGTTCTCTTTGTCACTCCGAGCGAAGAACGTACACGGCGTAATGTGCGCGATAGTTGTAATAGGGTTGAACGAGAGCACAGATGGGGTTACGCCACATCCCTGCGTCGAGAATCGGAAAATGTGAACGCGCAGGAAGGCCTGGGGAGGTCGGAGCCAGCCAATCCGGCGCCTTTCCATGTAGATGGGCGGGGCGACGGCGAGACACTCAGCCAATCGAATGCGTGTGTCCGCAGAACACATGGTGTAATTTGCCAATCTGTCAGTGTTCTGCAACCGCGGATGACGCGCGGAAGTCAAAAGTGGGCGGGTGCTTGGAAAGACTGATTGTAACTCACCCAATAAGAGCAACTGAGGAAAACAAACGGACCAATCGCGAAGAAGCATCAACGGCGCAAAAGTAACCAAGCTGCACTGTTGCTAGTCAGCTGAGCTCCTGTGATCTACTCTGTGACCTGACGCTTTGCCATTGGTACAGTGTAATTTACAAATCACTCACATATGTGACCCTGGACCACAAAACCAGTCATAAGTGTAAATTTCTCAACATTGAGATTTATACATAATCTGAAAGCAGAATAATAACAATTTCCGTTGATGTATGGTTTGTTAGGATAGGACAATATTTCGCTGAGATACAACTATTTGAAAATCTGGAATCTGGTGGTGCAAAAAAATGTAAATATTGAGAAAATCACCTTTAAATTTGTCCAAATGAGTTCTGAGCAATGCATATCACTAATCAAAAATTTAATTTTGATGTATTTACGGTGGGCAATTTACAAAATATCTTCATGGAACATGATCTTTACTTAATATCCTAATGGCATAAAAGAAAAATAGATAAATTTGACCCATCCAATGTATTTTGGGGTATTGCTACAAATATACCCGTGCAACATAAGACTGGTTTTGTGGTCCAGGGTCACATATGTCTTCCGTTCATTTTTGATTCTAATTAGTTTATTAGCTTGTCAGCGCAATGTAATGTGCTTTCTGAACTGTAAAAATGAAGATACATGTTCTAAGTTATTAATAAGATTTAAGCTGAACCATGAACTGAACGAATTTTAACTTTTGTATTTACACAGGAGAATTAACAAGATGAATACAATCAAAACAATACTGAATCGTAGCAAGTTACGGTTCACATGGACTTTAACACTTATTAGCCTAACCTTATAGCCTATCTTTTGCAACACTGTTTTACTATCTAACTAAACAATTTTGAAATCCAAAAGACAAAAGTATTTGCATTCAAGGTATACTCCTTTTTATCCAATAGGTATTCTTCGGTCAGCAAATCTCAGTTAGATTGGCAGTGAATGTGCATCTTGTGCTGAAAAGAGAGGTGATGCTAAGACAGCAGAATTACTGTGACCTTATAACTTCCCTAGTTAAAACAAAACTGCTATGTCATTTGCAAGTGTCTACCTTTTACTTACAAGCAGTTCCATTTTCATTATAAAGGGTCAGTTCACCCAAAAATGAAAATTCCGTCATTAATTACTCTTCCTCATGTCGTTCCAAACCTGTAAGACCTTCGTTCATCTACAAAACACAAATTAAGATATTTTTGATGAAATCCGAGAGCTTTCCGACCCTGCACAGACATCAACTCGAAGGACACGTCCAAGGCCCAGAAAGGTAGTAAGGACATCATTAAAACAGTCCATGTGACATCAGTGGTTCAACCGTAATGTTATGAATCTATAAGAATATTTTTTGTGTGCAAAGAAAACAAAAACAACTTTATTCAACATTGTCTTCTCTGTGTACCTTTGTGTCCATTTACTTTTTGCGTGCAAAGAAAACAAAAATAATGGCTTCATTCAACAGTTTCTTCAGTCTGTGAAGAGAAGACTGAAGAAATTGTTAAATAAAGTCATTATTTTTGTTTTCCTTGCGCACAAAAAATATTCTCATAGCTTCATAAAATTACAGTTGAACCGTTTATGCTTAATTATGGATAGAAATTTCATTTTTAGGTGAACTATAACATCAGTTCAAACTATGACATTACTAGAAGGTTGATGATAGATGTGAGGCAGTTTTAAACACTTAAATTAATAGTTTATCAATAGATGAGTTTGTTCATTCCATTATACTTTTATAGTAAACACTGACTTTGATGAGCAACTATCCTACCACGTTGACTTTGTCCTTTGACCAGTGTATTCTTTGACCTGTGACGTATTAAGAACAATCAGTAAAACTATTTACTGGGGTGTTGTTAAATACCTTCTCTGCCATTTTTTTTTCTTTTTGATTCTGATAGCTTAAATGCAGTCTTATGCATTAGCAAAGTGTCTGAAGGTTTTCATTAGACATAACACGTTTTGCTTAAAATAGCAGAGAAGTATAACTATCCAAATGCAAGGATGATGTACATAACATAGGCATATTTCAGCTAAGAATGACTGCACATTCCTGCAGTGGGCTTGCATAACACAGTATACAACATAATTGCTTATTTACATTTTGTAGATAGGCAGATTCTTCCTTTCCCCCAGCCATCACCATTATTGTGGTTTAGATTTACAGTGCAACCATACATCCTGAATGTTTCACAATGTCTGTGCTTCTTTTCTGCTACCACACTGTTCTTGCTCCTTTGAGCACATTTTACAATGATGTTTTACAAATAGCCCTCCATCTGCAATAGAACAAGTGATGCAAGTAATGCAAGTTGCGGTTTCCTTTTTTCCTTAATGCAAATACTTCCTTGGGCATGAGTGGATGTGTGTTTGCACACATGTATACAGTTGTACACACATTTATTCACAGGCACAAACAATGATAAACACACATCTCATCACCATTCAGTCTTTTAGTATGCGTATGCAATCATGTTCATGCATTTGTTTGTAGATGTTCATTCCTTGCTAAGAAAGATTCAATAACAAACGGAGGTTCATAGAGAAAACATGTTTACAAAAAGGACACAGAGATATAAACACATTCACACACACTAAAATATTTACATAAATGCAATATATGCAAAAAATAATTCAGTTTCAAAAACACTGTTTGAACAAATAACATGATGCAGATCAAGTTCTTCAGTCACATTGCCTCCTAAGAGTTTAAATTAGATAAATAAGGAGATAAAGAAATATATATCAAGTCTTGGTAAACATAAAACATTATCATCTATTAAAAAAAAACTCTACGCACTCACACACAAAAAGGACTAGGCAAAAATAAATACTATAAACAGACTTATTTAACCAAAGCGACGACTGTGTAATGTTGTAGCACAAAATAAAGCATTTTAATATTGTAAGAGAAAGGTTTATCAATTGGAAAGAAATTTAATTTCTACGTTAGCATATTTTAAAATAAGAGCAATTTTAAATGATCAAGGAATGTAATAAGAATTCAAATGCAATGCAAAACACACTAAAAGCTAACTTCACAGCTGATTGATTTTATTTATTTTTTGACAATATTTGCAATGGAATATTTCCTCCTTATCTATTCTCTCTTTTAAATTGCACAGTGTTTCTAAATTAATTAACCTAAATAGGATGGTAAAAATCAGTCATAACATTTTTAACATTTTTTGAATTACATTTTTGAAATGTATAAAAAGTGTATGGGTTTTCCTAAAACTGTGTAATAATAGCTTTCTAGAAGAAATAATTTGTGTAAACAAATACCTTTTTGTTTAACAGACACAGGAAAGACCAAAATCTTCCCTCTCCACTCACTCAAATGGCTCATTAGTTATGCTAATCAGAGAAGAGACCCAGTACATTATTGTTCAATTTAGATTTTCCTTTTCATAATATAAATTTTATGACTAAAAATCTCTAAAAATTGTCCTTATCATCAAGTAAACGGAATGTATTTCCACATTTGTAAAACATTTTTTCAGTATTCCAGATTCAATTTGATGCCTGAAAACCTGAACTAAAAAATCTAAAAAATAAATACTGACCTTGACAGAGTTTGTCTCTGTTATATCTTTTACTATTTTTATGATTTAGCTAAGAAATAATAATATATTATACCACTTAACTACTTTTAAATGACTTAAAAAAAAGATATTTTTGATTTTAGACAGTGTTAAAAATATCTAAGTAAGTTTTATTAAACATGTTTTACATAAAACATCGATCATATAAGAGGTGTATTCAAGTCTGTATGAAGTGCATTTTTAATGTACAATTAGTACATGTAATGTTTTATAAAGTAGTTTTTTTAAATAACTGTTTTCTATTTTAATATATATTAAAATGTAGTGTATTCCTGTGATGCAAATCTGAATTTTCAGCATCATTACTCCAGTCTTCAGTGTCACGTGATCCTTCAGAAATCATTCTAATAATTTTTCAAATATTTTTCAAATAAATGCAGCCCTGCTGAGCATAAAAGCCTTCTTTAAAAAAAATACAGATATTGTATATCTAAATAATTTAATTAGATCCAAACAAAACCAAGAGCATCACGTCAAATACAAAGTGTATGTGCAGTCTGTTCAGACAAAGGTTGGTTTAAGGTCGACTTTAAAGTTCACAACAGGATGTCCTGAGTGGCAGAAGTCCTCATCCTCACTGTCAGAGGTCCCTGAGGTGAGGCTGTCTGTGGAGTCATAGGGGTGATGACAGGCCCCGCAGTAGGGCCGCTGATAGTAACAATAGTCCTCCGAGCTGCTAGAGTCAGAGTCTGAGTAGTCATATGGCTCCTCTGAGTGTTTAACCCCCTCTGCAGAGGCAGGCTGAGGAACCTGTCCAGTGAAAGGCGTAATTGTGCACTTGTGAGAAGAACACTCCCAACTCTCCTGTCCCGAGCCACGTCGAGCCTGTGCTTTCGCATTCCTCCTCCGCCTCTTTCTCTCATCCCACAAGTCATGTCTTTGAGAGTCATCGTCTCTTAACTTTTCATTGTCCATTAGTGCTGATGCCCTTCCCCGCCCTGGAGGAACCGAGCCTGGAAAATAGTAAGGTGGAGGTCCACCTCTTGAGGAGTAAAACGGAGGTCTGCGTTTACGCATGAGATAGGGTGAGATGGTGGGGAAGAAGAACTGTAGAGGAGATCGAGGAGAAAGAGCTGTGCCCAGTTCATCTGGATTGAGGGATGGGCTTCGCGCCCGGTCAGGGGATTTGACGGAGCTGCTTATGGCATCCATGCTTAGGTCCTGCAAGATCTCCACCAGCTGCTCATTGGTTACAAAACCCATTCGTCCCGTTGGGGACATGGTGGGAAGCTCAACAGAGGCTGAAGGCCCTGGAGACTCAACGTGAGATGAACTACACCAAGCTGGTCCCAGGCGAGAGAAGCCTTGTGCTAATTTGTCCTGATCCAAAGGCACATCAAGTGGCTTCTCCGAAATCTCTTTTCCAAGACCTGAGTTTCTAATATTGTTCATGGTTGGAGCTACTTCTTCTGTGTTTTCATTCAGACTTACAACCTGAGGGACCTCACTGTCATCTTGAGGAGGTGAAGACCTCAGGTGTGTTGAAGAAGGAGGAACTTCTGTAGCTACTGGACCTTCAGGGGATGTTTGCTGTGAGGTAGTGTGAGCGGGAAGCGGTGGAGGAGGTACATAGGGAGGTGGAGAGAAAGCTCTGGTGGGAGCAACTTCTGAGTATTTCATTAGAGTTGGAGAATCAGGAGATACCACTGTGGTTTGGGTGGAGGTGGAGTTGAGGTTAGTGTTGGAGGAGTCCATTTCTCCCTCGTCCAAGGGGTGGCTAGCAGTCATCAGTTTGAGCAGCTTGTCCTTGGCATTGTTCACTTGTTCCTGTAGGCTATCAATAACGGCATTCTTCTGCAAATATGGAGGACACATGGGAAAATGGTTTAAAAACCTCATCACCCTAATCACGATCATTATCTAGAACGACTCAGTTCGCTAAGTAGGTGTATGGGTTAGGTGCCAATTTTACAGGATGTGAGATTACAAAGCGGTGCCTTGAGGAAATGTAAAACAAAGGATCGCGTGACGCAAAACAAACTGCTGTGCACACCCAATGCTGGAATTTATCATTTGATGCTTATACAAACCAGTAATCACTGTGTGGACAAAACTAGTTCCATCGCTTTACTCAGCAAATGTTGGTTTGACAAAAGCCTTTAAACCAAGACCAAAATCTCTAAATGTAAGTCCTCCTATAGGTTTTAAGCTACATCCACCACAATCATAGTCCTTCAGCATCTTCTGAGTCTGACTTCATGTGCTATATGACTGTGTCTAATCGGCTGATGGTTTTCCAGCAGCCAATTAACTAAAATCCCATAGACGTCCTTTGAAAATGTCTATCAATCTGTTTACCTACCTACCTTTCAAATTGTTTATCTAGAAACCATTCAGAACAACTTAGCATCCTTAGATTACTTTATTTATTTTTTTCAGCTCTCTTTAAAGGGGACATCAGATGCCCATTTTCCACAAGATGGTATGATACTACAGGGTCTCTAAAATTCTTCAGTGGTCATGTAACAGAACACCTTTTTACCTTGTCAAAAACAGCTCTGTTCACAGTGACCCGTTTTGGTGCATAACTTAACTGATAATGAGCTACTTCTCACTTCACCCCATCTTCCATTTTTTGTATATTACCATCAAAAACAAAACTAATGCACTGCGTCCTCAGTGACTCTGATGTTGAAGACGCTTATGTCCACTTTTACATCCAACTGGAAAACACCTGCATTGTTTACAAGACATTGTTGTCCGCTATGGCGGACAGCGTACAGTTTTGGGGATTTAAAAACTGAGTGAATGTATTTTTGTCAAATGTAGGGTGGTTGTGTCCACACACTGCTAAGACACATTTATATGCAAACACCATGTAAAAGTGAAATTTGCATCCGATGTCCCCTTTAAGACAACATTTAAAGGGGTCATTTAGGGATGCAAAGTTCACTTTTACAAGTTGTTTGAATATTAATGTG
Organism: Labeo rohita; assembly: GCF_022985175.1. Lineage (NCBI taxonomy): Eukaryota > Metazoa > Chordata > Actinopteri > Cypriniformes > Cyprinidae > Labeo > Labeo rohita. The sequence goes on along the minus strand of NC_066877.1, from coordinate 7,636,815 downwards.
TGTTGGCAGTGTATATACACATCTACCCTATAATGATAAAAATCCATGCAGTGGTTTTTAATTAATCTGTAAAAATAATATCCCCTTTTTCAAATCAAGCCATTCTCAGATGCCTGTCGTTGTGGCGTCACAGTTTCAATGCCAGAGCAGCCTGCGAGATTGCCAATACATGATATTATCGTGCTAATTTATTTAATTATTTACATATTTAGTTTCATTGCCCAAAACCAGCTCCAGCATAAGGCTAAAAGCAGCCTAACATTAACACACTGCACACATCTGCGGCATGTTATGGCTCCAACACGGCCACTCTAGTCAATGTTTGTGTTTATACCCGCCGCGCTACGGCTCGTTAAAGTGTCCCAAAAGCTGCTTTCTGCGCTGCAAAGTTAGGCTAACCCCCCACTTCGTCCCTACCCACCCCCTAACCATTCGAATTTTTGTAGGTGGGATTTATTTTAATGATATCCTAATGGGCCGCATAGTGACATAACATGCGGAAAACAAACGCTGTAGTCCAAAGAAGCCGTTCGTTGTAATTCTTGGAAAAAAGTGAAAAAGCATAATAGGACCTGTTTAGGCTTACTGATATTTTAAATATTATTGTGGGTTTCAATAGATAATAGAAGGATCTTAGTAAAGATCTAAGATTTGAATACTTAAATGCTTTTTAAATGTGTTTTTTGGTTGTGGTACAGCAGTTTGCACCAATTCTGTAGAATGGCCTATATACTAAAAAGGAACAAAAGTGAAGTGTAAAGCTTTCCTTTAAATAACACACTGATAATGTAATAATAATCGTTACCTCATTAATGAGTCTTTTCATGGAGTCATTTTCTCCAAGCAGATAATAGATCTCATCCTCGCTGTACATGGAGTGTGTGGTCTTGCTGGGACTGCTGAAGTATTTGGCCATTTGACTGGGGTGAGAGTTTGTTTCCTCTTCAAACTGTCTCCACTGGGTCAGCTAGAGGGAAGAATAACAGTGATGAAGATGTAGGTATGGCAGGAGTAATAAACTGTATATATTATCAAGTGTTTCTTGCTTATGTTCAGATACTGAACGATTTAGTTATTGTGCAGTTTTTTTTGAGCAGGCATCATCATGTCTGTGTGATTCACTGACCAAATGTTTCTTTTGACTTTGCCAGCCTTTTTATCTTAACCACACACATGCTCTTTGGTTCTGATTGATCAACAAAAAAACACTGTTGTAATATTATCCAAAATCCACACTGTTATAAAGAGCCGACATTAGCAGTGTCCTCTCCAAACCTACAGGACACATTGTGTAAACACATCTGATGTTTGATGCTGACTCATCACCTGGATCTGCCTCTCCTTTGACAGATTTATCGATTGGTTGTGCCTCAACATAAGCCTTTTGATTAAGTATTTCAGACCGAAAACAAAGACTAGACGAAGACAGACTAAGTGCTTAATTGAAAACCACAAGAAATTGGCAGTGAATATACTGGTACGTACTTGAGGGACAAACAGTAGACAGTCTATGGCCATTGTGCAGATGAAGATGGCTCCAGACACTACACTGTAGACCACATTGGGCCAGGCGTACAGGTAAAGAGAGACAGGTACAGCCACAGCGCTCGACATGGTAACCAGGCAGACAGCACCTATGATGGTCACAGACTGGTTTACAGGAGGTAAGCTCACATTGCTTGTCAGGCCAGCAAGATACGTGCCGTACAGGAGGAGGCTGCCCTGCAAAAGAGCAAAGAGAGTCAGTGTAAAGCAAGATAGATAGATTCACTATTGTGACACATATAAACTGCATTGTAATTGATTCCTGTGAAGGCAAAGCTAAATTTTACCTTGAGCACAGAGAGCAGGATTACCCACAGGTCAGAGTAGAGAGAAGAACAGGAGTCCAACTGGGACAGAGAGTAGGATGCGTCCCGCTCTACTACCTGACAAAAAAAGAGAGACAACACAAAATCCTTCAGATGCCATAAATAATTTAGCCTTGCACCAGTTATCCTTAAATGACTCTATATCCCTCTATTTTAAAATATTAGCTGTGAGGCTTCAAAAATGAAGTATGAGTAAATGTGGCTCACAAGAGATATGCTTATTTTTATATGCTATGCGTTCTTTAGAAAGTGGGTATACCTTCACCATAGCACTAACAGAGCGAGAGCACTTGATCGGATCTGTCAAACCCCATGCTGCTAGAACAACAACATCCACTAGGACCAGCAGAGCAACCAGACCCATCAGCTGGATGTCTCTAATAATCTGAAACACAACCGAACAATGTACTATGTTGAAGCCAGCGATATTAACCAATAAATCATAGTCTGTTCATTCACAAACATATATAACAGCTCACCACTCTTTTGTCGGGCACACGCTGAGTGAATACTCTATAGAGCCGCCATGTTTTCCCAAGAATGGGGCCAAACACCAGAGAGCTGCCAATACACAGTGTCCATATCCGCGCCTGAGATGGAAATTGCGATGGTACAGAAAAAGATACACATATTTAACACAAGATCAGCTTTTAGCCATATAAGTCATGACACTGTACTGAACCTGGAACTTGTTTTAAATTCACAATGAAGTCATAAAGAGGACATTTAATAACTTGTTAAACTACATAGCTCAACAATATATATAATGTACTCACCCCCTTGTCATCCAAGATGTTCATGTCTTACTTTCTTCAGTCGTAAAGAAATTATGTTTTTTGAGGAAAACATTTCAGCATTTTTCTCCATATAATGGATTGATATGGTGCCCTGATTTTGAACTTCCAAAATGCAGTTTAAATGCGGCTTCAAACGATCCCAAATGTGGTTGTAAACAATCCCAGCCGAGAAAGTAGGGTCTTATATAAAAAAATAACAATACAATTTATATACTTTTTAATGCCAAATGCCCATCTTGTGTTACTCTGCCTCTGACTGTTTTTGTTTCAATTCATGACAGTTAGGGTATGTCGAAAAACTCCCATCTCATGTTCTCCCTCAACTTCGAAATCATCCTATATCGCTATTTTACCTGTTTTGTTGAGGGTGTTTGATCTTCTTTGGATGTTCACTTTGCAAAGACTGGGTCGGTACTTCTGCAGTGATGTAGGATAATTTTGAAATGATTTTTGAAGTTGAGGGAGAAAATACGATTGGAGTTTTTCAACATACCCTAACTGTCTTGAACCAGAATACACAGTCAAATACAGTTCAGGGAGAGAAAGGCAAGACGAGCGTTTGAGATTAAAAAGTATTTAAACTGTATTTTTTAAAATGATAAGACCCTTCTTCCTCGGCTGGGATCATTTACAACTACATTTGGGATCGTTAGAAGTCACATTTAAACTGCATTTTGGAAGTTCAAAATCGGGGCACCATATCAGTCCATTATATGGAGAAAAATGCAGTAATGTTTTCCTCAAAAAACATAATTTCTTTACTACTGAAGAAAGAAAGACATGAACATCTTGGATGACAAGGGGGTAAGTACATTATATGTGAATCTTTGTTTTGGAAGTGGACTTCTCCTTTAAGTACTGCTCTTCAGAAGACAAATTAAGTTAAATTTACCCCGATCTTCTAATTCAAAAAGTTCTCTTAGTGCATTGTGTTTCCTTCTGAAGCATCAGTGAGTGTTTGAACCTTCTGTAATAGTTGCATATGAGTCCCTCAGTTGTCCTCAGTTTGAAAAGATGGATCTTAAAATCATACAGTCATTGTTGGAAAGGGTTCAAATACACAAAAATGCTAAAAAAAAAAAAAAAAAATTGTGGGACCTAAAGGATTTTTCTGAAGAACAGCAGGCAGTTTGACTGTTCAAGACAAACAAGGGACTCATGTATAACTATCACTAAAAAATGCTGTGGATCATTCAGGTAACAACACAGTATTAAGAATCAAGTGTATGTAAACTTTTGAACAGGGTTGTTTTTATAAATGCGACTATTATTTTCTCTTGTGGACTATATGTAAACTTATTTATGTAAAATACCTTTTTCAGGTCAGTACTAAATATAAAACAACATGCATTTTGTATGATCCCTCTTATTTTGGTAAAATAATTAACATTTTGCAGATTCTGCAAGGTGTATGTAAACTTTTGACATATATAATTGATCCAAAACAGCAACACACACTCACATGCAGACACATACATTCAAATAACTAAATCCAGAGCCATTTCTAGCATAAACAACAGGTATGTAATCAATCACAGATGTATGGTTTGAGAAGCCCTACAGCTTAAAGTAAACAAGAATTCTGTTAATCATGTTTGGTAAAGTAAACAAGGTTTATGGTGTTGTAAAATGTAAACAGCCATTTAGCAATTCAGAGCAATAAGCCAGCCAAACAAAACACCAGCTGTATGATTTTTAGGACTTCTTTAGTTATACTTATGCAAAGGCAGGTATAGAGAGAAGAGGGTCTTAGTTTTTGAATGCCAGCTCCATCAGACTACCTAAATAACCTTGTGTGTGTGTTTGTACCTGTAAGACAGCTCTTGATCCTGCTCCAGACAGCAGTGCTCTCTCCTCCATGGCGAATAAGAAGCCGCTGCCGTAAGTGAGTACACTGCCACAGAGAGTCAGCACATTCAGATTGGGACTGGACATCTTCACTATCCTGTGTCAGAGGTACATAGTCAAAATTCATGTTAGCGGACAAAAGCTCCCCTGTAAAGCAAAAAATGGGTCATGTTTGAAATCCAGAGATCCTGTACCTGTTGTTTTTGAAGCGCAGTGTAAAAATGAGGAAAAAGAGCGCCAGCAGAATCCCACAAGAGAGCAGTGTCCAGACTACAGCACGAAGAGCAGGAGACAGCGATCGACTTTGTAGATCCACACCCCTCTAGACACAAACAAACAGCACAATATACTGAATATATACACTGCCATTCAAAAGTTTAGGGTCTGTAAGATTTTTTAAAACTTTTTAAAGTTCACCAAGACTGCATTTGATCAAAAATACAGTAATGACAGCAACATTATGAAATATTATTACAATTTAAAATAACTGTTTTCTATTTGGATGGATTTTAAAATGTAATGTATTTCTGTGATGCGCAGCTTTTCATCATTATTACTGGAGTCTTCAGTGTCACATGATCCTTCAGAAATCATTCTAATATGCTGATTTGCTGCTTAAGAAACATTTCTTATTATCAATGTTAAAAACAGCTGCTTAATATTTCTGTGAAAAATTATAAGTTTTAAGATTCTTTGATAAATCGATAGTTCAAAAGAACATCATTTATTTGAAGTAGAAATCTTTTGTAACTTCATATAAATGTCACATTTGATCAATTTAATGCATCCCTGCTGAATAAAAGCCCAAACAGTAGTGTACATGATAATTCTATGATCTTTAAATAAGAAAAATACAAAGCAGAAGTGTTTTCTACGGGCTCAAACTTGTGGATCCCACTGTTTGTGAATGTAATTATCTGTGTATGTGAGTGTGTGGTGGTGAACAGGGGTGAGTGTGTGAATGTACCGCTGAGAGCGCACAGAGTCTCTGCAGGACGTCCCAGCCCTGCTGGCTGTTCACTCCTGGGTAGATGAAGCAGACGCCAGACTCACAGTGAGAGCTGCAGTTCGGTCCTGCCTCCATCACTGGCCTGAGCTCTATCTCAACTCATACACACATCCTAAAAGACAGAAAACGTCTTCAGACAATGTTTCATATTTACAGAAACAAACAAGTCACAAATCCTTGTAATCAGTAAAAAAGGCATTTGATGTTTTGTCACTACAGCCACACGTAAAACAAAATTAAGCTACATTTATATATGAAAAATACATGAAACACTCAGTGTTGTCTATTCCTAAGTATCAGACACAGTTGTTACACAATGATGTTGAATACTTAATTCTCACTGGTCAAATGTGCCATTCAAGTGTGCTTTTTTAATTTGTGAGTGTTCACAAAATTTCATTTTTCTAAAAATACTGTTTTTAAATATACTAAAATGTATCTAAAGTACTTTAACAAAATATATTTTTTAATATACTATGCATTAAAAATATATTCCACAATCTACACTGTAGAAAACTGAACACAAGATGGCACTGTAATTCATAGTGTCTTCTGTCTGTAATAAGTTCTTCTCAGTTCAGCCTGTCTTGGCAATCTGTCTTTATAGGGCTGTAAAACAATATGAAATAATCTGTGGTCATTTATGACTGTTACTCTTCTGTCTATGTGTCAGAGTGACTTCTTCTGACAAAGATATAAGGCACAGTGCAGATACAACCCTCATGTTATAATATGACTGACTTATGTGGGTTTCAGAGATCCAGCTGATTTATGTGTAAACAGTAACCATAATATTCACAGTAACTATTCAGTTTTCCTTCAGATTCTAATAAAAAGCTCATTTGACAGACATTATTGACGCGTTTACACTCTGCTGAATGACAAAGTAGGCATAAACTTAGTGACAGTTAGTGACTCTACATAGAAAATGGAAGAATAGTTGGATATTTCTGTTTGAGGTGATCTGGACCCTGACAAAACACAGTGAAGGAAAATACAGTAAAACAAACCCAGTCAAAACAGTTGCTAAGCGTTACAATGTGTACACAAAAAGACAGTCCCAAAAAGATGTAACATTTTTCAAAGAGAGCATTTAAAGCAGACCTATTATGCCCCTTTTTACAATGTGTAATATAAGTCTCTGTCCCCAGAATGTCCCTGTGAAGTTTCAGCTCAAAATACCCCACAATTATATCATTTTGAAAATGCCTATTTTGAGTGGAAGCAGAAACACACTGTTTTTGTGCATGTCTCTTTAAATGCAAATGAGCTGCTGCTCCCCGCTCCCTTTTCCAGAATAAGGCTGTGCCTTTACAGCTCGTACCTCAGATACTTTGCTAAAAAACATCTGTTTGGTTTTGATTATCATGTCTATCAAGCTGAAATCATGCGTTTTAAATCCATATCATTTTAAACTTCTGATATACGATTTTCTGAGCACGCACTGTAAAATAGCGACTGTAAAACGGCACGCGACTGCTAAACCATTAATGACTTATTGTGCTTAAACTGTCAAATACACACAAGTTTATGTCGGTTATGTCTGTGAAGGTAAACAGCTGGGAAAGAAATTGCATGTTTATATTAGATCTGTGTGGCAGCAGTGTAATACAGTAAATAAATCAATAAATCCACTGCTCTTGTCTCCTCTGAGGCTGGGACTCTAAATAACATTCTGTGCTCAAATGTACAGCCAACAGCAGAACAGTTAGCATGCTTTGCTCAAACTTTCGCCGTGGTGTTAGAACTGGTACACCGTTGTCGCTTGGGTGGAAATGTGCGGATTAAGGGGCGGTAACATTATAATAGGATCCCCTGACCGCATCCTTTTTCATGTTTTCTGGTTTGGTTAATGCACTGGGGACCCGATTATAGCACTTAAACATGGAAAAAAAAATCACATTTTCATGACATGTCACCTTTCAAGCATGTTATCAAGTTGAAATTTTGCTTAGAAATTTCTGACATGTCAAATGGCCTTTTCTCAGACTCAAACAGAACATAAAGATCAGTAACCGAAGCCAACTGACAAACGTCCCTCCCGTGTGACGGTTAACATTAGAACATAAAAAATACAGACTCATTCTCCTTTTCATTACATAATTATACCTCTGATGTTTAAAAACTGTAATCACGCTGATCCTCAGTCCATAATGAAAAAAAAGGAGGGAAAAGCTCAGGCTTGCCTCCACAACACAAAGTTTAAAGAGCTGCAAGCAAGACACTAAATCCCACATGGATGCACAGATTACTGTTCACAATGCAGCGCTGTGCGTCATAGCAGCAAAATAACCGCATGTATGAGCCTGAAAGGGCAAACCACATTACCTGTGCTGTGATCTTCACAAAGTCTGATGTGTTTGAATGTCTACAGTAACACATCACATGTGCCAGATTGTTTGAGGCATGTAAACATGAGCAGTATAACCTGTATTATGCAGCTGATTTTCAATGCAATGCATTGTATTTATGGTGATATTCTTCAAGCCAGCTTGTGGGTGTGTAGGTGTGTCCTCTGTCTCACTGAAAGTATGCATTTATGAGCAGGGCATGTGGGTAATTGACATGAAATGCTTTTGGGAAGTTGACACATCCTTGCTGATTCTTTGTTATTATTCTTCATGGAGATGCATCCTCAATGAGACAAAAGTTTGGGGCCAGTAGCTTTCTTTTCTTTCTTTCTTCTGAACAAATCCAAAAATCTAAATATCTAAATAAATTCAATTAACATTTTATTAACAATTAACAATAAGACATCTAAAGTGTTACAAAATATTTCTATTTCAAATAAATGCTGTTCTTTTGAAACTTTTTATTCATTAAAAAAAAATGCATCAAATTTCCCACAAAAACATTAAGCAGTGCGGCTGAAATTTTGACACAAATTTCATGATTTGATTTGATTCTGATTCACAAGCTCCCGATCCCAGTTGATTACCGATTCAATATCGATTATGTTGGATATAAGGTACAGTACATAAGGTAGCCTACAGTAATTTTCTCAAGGAAAAAAAAATGTCTCAAGCTGTAAAATATTCATGAGAGTCAGTTGGTATAACATTATTATAATATTGAAGGTTTAAATTAACTGATTTATATACAAATGCCTAAATTACACTCAGTTAAGTTTTTATAATAATAATTAACAATTACGTAATTATATTTCCACTCCATTTTTTTAAAAAGGCCTATAAATATTTAAATGGTGGCTGTCATAAAAACGTGACGGATTTATTCCAAGTAAATTATATAGTGAAGAACAGTAAAAATGGCAATGGATATGTTACATGGTGCATATATTTAGCAAAATGCTCCTGTCTAGAGTTTGTTTTTCTAGCTGACTAACGAGTTTATGGTCACCGAATGCGTCTTTCTGAGGTAAATGTGACGTTGCCAAAAAAAAAAAAAAAAAAAAAAAAAAATTTAAACTGACATCTTGGCGCGATTGAAACACGATAACATGAGACAAAAATGGACTTTTAACATACCTTTGGATGTTCATTCATGTATTATTTTTGTCCTGAAATTGGTATTAAAGCAGAGGAGACGATCATTTCACATGCCATTTCTTTTGAACTGAGGTACAACGATCTGCCACTTAACATTAAACAGCGCCAAAACGGCATTTATTATTTGAATATTGTAATGAAATGGACAGAATTTAAAATCCGAGACTTTGTTTCATATAAAAAGTAACAAAGCTTATTGCAATTTTTTTAAACATCGACATTGATTCATAAAAAAAAAAAAAAAAAAAAAAAAATGTATAACTATTTTTTTTTTCATGCAAATTTGTCTTCTATGAGATTACAGGCACCAGCGACATTTTATGTGGGCTATGTATTAGAGCTGCACAATTCTGGATAAACTGAGAATCGCAATTTTTTGGTCTCAAATAGAGATCACGATTCTCCCCTGATTCTGAACTAAACAAAATAATGCGTGACAAAATATTAATTGCTACAGTCTACTTAAAAGTGTTTAATTATTTTAAAGAATTATTAAACATTTTAATGTATGTATTTAAAATAAATATAATTAAAATGACATATTTAATAAACCAATTTTTAACATTAAAATAATGAAAAAGTGGTTTGAATTAATGAATCAATTACTTATAAATAATTCACTTGTTCCATTACTGGATAAATCAGCGTTTTTAAAGTAATCTCTTAAATGAATGACTCAATGACAAGTATATTTTTTAACAGTTACTTGTTTCCACAAAGTGGTGAAACAGTGCCATCAACACAAACGTTATTTGAAGTGTCAATTACTTTCAAATGATGACGTGCTCTATTTTGATCGCTACCATAGACATCAATGTTTATATCCGAACTATAATCTTTAATCGCAGTATTCCTGTGATATGAGTGACTGTAAGACAGAAATAATGCTGGGTCGTTGAAAAGACTGTTTGTGAAGCCGTTTCTTACCTAAACATGGTAACTATCTGCTTTCTGTGTCTGCGGCAGCGCAAATACAGATTTGAACATACCGGTAAGACTTTTTCAAAGGTTTAATATATGCAGAGAATCGTTGTCATTAGGAAATGAGATTGTGTGGGTATTTGAATTGAGATTACGATCTTTTAACAATTAATCATGCAGCTTTACTACGTGTGTGTGGTTTTTTTTATTATTATTAATGACTGCTGATAACTTTGCATCTCTGAAACAAATTACAATTTAAAATATACTGAAAAAGTTATTTTACATTGTAATATTTTTTTATTAGTTTTTGCTGTATTTTTAGTCAAATAAATGCATATTTTTAAAAAAAAAAAAACATTTAAAAATCTTACTGACCCCAAACTTTTGAATCATATAGTACCGGTATATATTGATTATTTGTACTTCAGACATGAAACCATCATTTTTCACACTACAGAACCATTCAAAATGAACTAGGCAAGGTAAACAATGCTTCAAATGGCGCATGAAAATACAGAAATGATGACTGTTTACAGAACCTAAGATATACACTTTGACTTATAAATTCATAAACTTTCATTTAAAATACTGATGTTGATTTAAAAAAAAATGCATCAGCTGTTTATTAAAGTGTGGATCTCATATTTTTACTATAATGTAATTGATGCCTAGTCAGAAATAGCTGTTTCGTATTAGCTCATTTGTTTATGAATCTGAGAGACTGTATATATGTGTCAGTAGGTTTGAAATCTAACCTGACGCCTCACATGAAAGTGTGACTAAGCTTCAGAGCAAATGTAGCAATGACTCTACCAGAGAGTGACAGCATCTGGTACGATAGTGTGGATGTGATTGAGACTGTCTGTTCAGGGGTTTGCACAGCTTCAAACGCCTGAGGCACAGACATAAATACAAGCGCCTCACGGTTACTAACAAACAAATGTCTCAGAAAACAGACAGCAGCCACATACAAATTCTGATCTGTAACACAGTGGGACTCAAAAACTCACACATCAAGTATGAAGACAAATTACCTGTTGAAAGGTGAATTTTTTCAAGAGAAAAATGAGTCATCCAAAATTCAACCAACACTCATCACATTCGTGTACTGATAAAGCAACTAAGATATTTCTGACACTGATATGCAGTTTTGACATAATAAGGTAGAGTTTGTAACAGCTGTGTATTTTAGTAAGACGGCATCTGTCAAACAACTACATATATAATTTCACATGTGATGCAGGTTGATGCTAGTCTCAGGAGATATGTGAGACTCGAACTTGAGTCCAAGAGGAAAGAATTTTTCAAATGCTAGTTGTGATTTTGCAGGCTTGAACTAATGAGTCAAGATGAGTCAGAGACTGAGTCTATCTGCTGTTTAATACAGAGGCAGTGTGTATTAATTTATATGGAAAAATACAAACATCCCACATCTATGATGTCAACATATAATAATTACTTGTCATCTGCTTGTCTTGTGTTACATGTAATAACACACCACATTTATCAGACATAGACTACCAGTCAAAAGTTTTTGAACAGTAAGATGTTTAATGCTTTTTAAAGAAGTCCTTTCTGCTCACCAAATTTGCATGTATTTGATCCAAAGTACAGCAAAAACAGTATAATTTTGAAATATTTTTACTGTGTAAAATAACTGTTTTCTATTTGAATATGTTTTAAAATGTAATTTATTCCTGTGATTTCAAAACTGAATTTTTAGCATCATTACTCCAGTCACATCAGATCTTTCAGAAATCATGGTAATATTCTAATTTCCTGCTCAAAAAACATTTATTATTATTATTATTATTATTATTATTATGTTGAAAACATTCTATTTTTTATCTGAAATAGAAATGTTAGATTTTTGTAACTTTATAAATGTCTTGGTAATTACTTTTGATCAATTTAAAGCATCCTTTAAAAATCCTTAAAATTTCAGATTTTCTTTTTAGATTTTCTTGTTTATTATTATTTTAGATAAATGCTGATCTTTGGATCTTTCTATTCAACAAAGAATCCTGAAAAAAATTACTCAGCCGTTTTAAATATTGATAATAATAATAATAAATGTTTCTTGAATCGCAAATCAGCATATTAGAAGGATTTCTGAAGAATCATGTGACACTAAAGACTGGAGAAATGATGCTTAAAATTCAGCTTTGATCAAAGGAATAAATTACATTTTAAAAGATATTCAAATAGAAAACAGTTATTTTAAATAGTAAAAATATTTCAGAATTTTACTGTTTTTGCTGTACTTTGGATCAAATAAATGAAGGCTTGGTGAGCAGAAGTGACAAAAAAACAACATTAAAAATCTTACTGTTCAAAAACATTTGACTGGTAGTGTAGTTTTATTCACACTTTCACAGTTAGAAATCAAATTTTAATATTTAACAGTAATAATCTAATATCATAGAAAGACTTCTTACCAGAAAAATGTATAAAATATATATTTGGAAATAAATTCTAGTATTTAATCCAGTTGGACTATTAGTGTGATTTCCTCATTAGAGTGCATATTAAATGATAGTTTATTAGAAGCCTAATTTATTTATAGCTCTACTAAGGCCCTGTAACTATAATAATAAGTCTTATCCAGGATTAATTCATTTAGCACTTGTCTTGTGAGCACGGTTGAAAATCAGCATGAGATTGATTAAAAACATCTCTGGATTCTTGATTTCTGCAATATGACTTAAGAAATCAGATGCACGAACGCATTAACTTCTTGTTAGTTGAGGTATACATCATTAAAACTGTTTTTATTAAAAACAAATTCAATCAGCATCAAGTTTTTTGGTAACTCTTTACAATAAGGTTCCATTAGTTAATGTAAGTTAATGTACAACATCTTTGCTATGTTAAAGAAAATCATTCATTGTTAGTTCACAGTGCATTATGTTAACAAGCACAACTTTTGATTTTAACAATGCATTAGTAAATGTTGAAATTTACATGAACTAAGATTAATAAATGCTGTTGAAGTATTGCTCATTCTTAGTTCATGAGTAGTTAACTAATGAACCTTACTGTAAAGTGTTAACCTTTTTTAACACTTTCACACATGAAATGTGATTTGATACAATTCACATGTAGACTTTCTTTGGGTATTAAGCTAAAACTGTGTGATTTTTATCTGACGCAACCCTTAAAATAATTGTTATTGGTGTTTTCAGATTGATGTAGTCATATTAAATAAAATTTAACACATATTTAAGTTGAATAAAAACAGTTAATTTAGATGTAACCATGAAGCTTTAGGCTCTCTGTCTAAATATTTTTACAGTGCAGTTTCCTGTCATTTAGTTTTTGGTGATTAGGATCATCAAAGCGTTAGTTAGCATTTTACTGTTGCTGAAATTAAATCTTTTGAGCTAAAACTTTATGTCAGTGACTTCGGAAAGGCTGTGCATTATAAAGTCAGCTGACTTTATAACACTTTAATTCCTTCTGCAAAGGCACCAGTCAGACAAAAAAAAATCTAGGGTTCACACTAAATCCACATATTTTTTTGAACATCAGATGTGTTTAAACAAGCACGCATTACGGTATCAAATTCATGTGACATCTCTTGTCAGGGTGGTTTGGAAATTCCTGTAGTTCCTTCCTAAAGTTGTATTGTCATCTGTCCCAATATAGATCTGTAGTTTACAGTTTCCTGCAGGCACGACCGGCACAGAGAGGCATTTCCGACCATTTTTCACTCTTCAGCGCAGATTGGGGAGATGGTGTAAAGACAGACCAGAGCAGGCCTATATAACTAGCTCACGGCTTGTCGGTTAAGACAGGATAACTAGCACAAGAAGTTCATGTGCGCTTCCTTTCAACACAAGCTACACATAGATCCCGGCTGCTGTCTGCAAGGCTCAGAGAAAACACTCTTCCAGGGGTGTGTCTTGTTTTATTCTCCTTTGAAGTACACTTATCTCTCATAAAGGATTAAACACTGTATTTAGCCGCTTTGTATTCGGGATAAATGATGATTCTGATTTATTTAGTCATCACAGTAGATCTAGGATTTACAAGTAAATAAATAGGTTGCATTTTAACATATTTTCTGTCACGTTCTAGCAGACTCTAGTGAACGAGACATCAGTGACTAAAGAAAAGCACAGCTAGTGTGTTTGAGGATCATATATGAACAATCCCCCTCACTCTGTTTTAATCCGTTTAGCAATTTAATCTAAGCTGGTCAAGTATAAGAATGCCAGTTATTATTGGTTTACCCCCCTCGACTCAACGCCCACTGAGAGGACAACAATAAACCGCGAAATGAAAGTCGCATATCTCAAACGAAAAAAAATTGCGTTCGTTTTATGAGCACACTTAGGTTAAATTAACTTAGACAACTTTTGTATTTCTTTAGTTTGAGACGTGGAACGTACACACAACTTAATAAATAAATAAAAGTAATACAAATCGGTTTAATAGTAGCAACAGAATATAGCTATAGTAGCAATAACATCACTTAAGTCGTAATAACATGTAAAGCAATTGTTTTATTATTATTATTCATGTAAAATCATTCTAATATCGTTGTATGTAGCCTAAACTATTTTACCATATTTTTGTGTAGAATAGTTTCCAGTTCTACGTGCATGATCTGCATGAAATTGCCTTAGGAAAATAGATTGAGCAAACCTGTGATCCATGTGAATGAAAGGTGCTCCTGTCTCCACATCCTTGAGCAATCCGATACAAAACGTCCCACTTAATAAGCAACATCACATCACAGCGGCAAAAGTAGTCAGGGGTGATAAGGCTGCTCAGTCTGTAGTTTTAGAGTTTTGTTTGTCTGTGCCATCTATGATGAACAGCAAACAGTGTATGAACTCCTGAAACGCTGAGAGCGGTGGACTGAGTCAGAGACAGAAAGAGGAGGTGGCTGTGAGGGAGGGCAGACACAGACAGAGAGACAAGTTCATTTTGGAAATGCACTATAAAAACTGGATACGGTAGGCTGCGCCTTGCTTTCACTTTTGTAGGTGTCTCTAATGAATGCAGGTTGACTTGTTTTAAATCATATTTTTGATTTATAATAATGGTATTGATTATGTTACCTTTTATTTATTTTTTTTAATTTGGCAGCAACATTAGGTTTACTAATGTTACTTACTGGTTTACTACTTTTGCAAAAAGACAGTAGCTGTAGAGTTTACTGTTTTTCTGATTTCTCATGTGTTAGTTTATTTAACTGAGGGGTCTCACGGGACAGGGTGGCGTGTGGGATAGGGTGGATTCTGTCCTGCATGGGAGTCATTATAAAAACAAAAAATATATTTCAGTGGAAAGAAATACACTCGTGTTTATCACACCTGCTCCATTACGCAGTAAGCGCATGCGTGTTAACATGCGTGTTTTTTTTTTTTTTTTTTTTTTTTTTTCATAGCATATTTTTGATTTTTTTTGGAGGGGGGGGGCTCAATGAGTCGCTGACGTCATCTCGCTCCAGGTGCGCAACTAATAACGCAGATGATAGAAACTCAATGCTCAGCCAGAAACATAAGGGGTTATTAAAACTTTACAGGTTCTTATTGTGTAAGTCTAATCATGTGGTTAGCTTTTCCTTGGAAGGAACGACAAAAAAAAAAAAAAAAAAAAAGAAAGAAAAAAAATCTCATTTTAGGATCGTTATTATATTCCGTTACTGCCTCGACGCCTTCAGATATCAAACTGTCTCTTTTCTTTTCTTCTTTTCTTATTTTTGTTACATATTATTTTAGAAAATATAGAAGTTCGTGGTCTATCAGTCAAGCGCGTCACTTGTGATTTTCACCAGCAGATGTCGCTGTCGGGACTCGGTCAAATTCACACAGACGCCAGGTTAAATAAGGTTAAAACATTAAAAGCAATAGCAAATTGGGCACAATGTTCACATTTTACCTTTTATTTAAATAATATTAAACAATCATTTTAATAATAGCAAGGAAACTATACTAAAGATAATGGGTAGTGGTGTGTAGCAATTGTGAAAAATCCAGTTGAATTATGCAGATATTTGGGCAGAATTCAGTGCGGGTTGGCATCAGATATTAAATGGTTTGAAGATTGTTATTTTTCCTCATTTCTTTCCTACTAGGAGGCTTTTTGGCTGTTAAGTTTCTTCCTCTGAATGAGGATCAGTACTGTGAGTCTGAACCTGGTTGACCTCAGGGCAGATGCAGTGCTTCCAGGCTCATGTTGCAAAGACCTGCTAAATTTTTCATCTGCATGAGGCAACAGTAGATGGCTGTCTACTCAGTTACGGAGTAAGGAAAGAGGAGATGGTGTACAACCAGTATACCCAATAACAACAGCATATGGCTAACGATGGACGCGCAAATGTAGGAAAACTGTGCTATGAAACAAACACCAGGATACAGTGGTGTTATATACAAGCCTGAATCCCTTTTCACTTTCAAGATTTTCTTCACAAATGAATATGGAAAACGTGCATTTAATAGCTGGATTAGTCATGGAAAACAGTGCTATTTTAGAGACTTGTTAAGATGTGTTTTGGAAAACCATAGTTAATGATTAGATACAATTTCCAGTAATGTTGTGCTCTAGAATTTGTCAAATTAAATCTAAAATATTTCATTGGTTTGATATTGCTGTTGTGCTGTGTAAAAGTAGCCTGTAAGTCAGTTTTTGAATGGTGAACAAGTAGTTCTTGTCAAACTACAGAACAGTCTGAATGATTCATTAGAGAATAATTCTGAATCAAAATGATTTATAAAAAATGCAAAAATCAAAAATGATGGAAATGTAAGTGAAATTCATCAATCAAGGTAAAAAATTTATCTAACACTGCATTCCTCACTGTTTTTGTTTATCTTGAGAAATGTGTAGCCTAAGTCATAAAAACTCTGTGTACAAAACTTTGGATTGTCCTAATTGCAGTCCACGTTTTATATCTCCGGTGAAGGTTACATTTTATATTAGAAAATAATAATTCCTCTTGACCTGGCCAAAAGTCATTACACAGCACTGCAATTATCTTTATGGCTGAGCTCGATTTCAAGATGTGACTTGTATACACAAATAAATCACCGGTGACTGCATACATGTTGACAACACTCACCTTGGCAGGGCATAAAAGGTCAATATTGCAATGGAAAAAAACAGAATAATCCTAAGAACACAGTTCCTCATTCCACCCACTCAGCCATGGCACAGTTATTACTCACCTCCTCTGGCAGGTAGTCCTGCCCAAAATGACAGGTTATGGATGGTCGTATGCTGCGGTGTGAATGTGGGTCATACTCCAGACATGTTTAAAGACTGTTATTCCAGAATAAAGGATCTGTCATGTGTACTCGACAAAAGCACGTTCTCTGTAGAGTGAGAGCCTGACATTGTACAACGCTAAACTTTGTTCACAGCTCTCAACTTACAACCAGTTAAATACGAATGCTTCAATTTCATCCTGGCATCTTTCATGCGTCTCAGGTTGCAAGTAATTGCAGCTATACAGATACATGCACGCATGCTACGTACATCTACTAACTCATCCCCAGCCATTGCTTAATTAACTTTACACATTTTCCCATACTTTTTCTGTTTTTTTTTTAATCAGCCGCACGCATTTTCAGTTTCACAGGATTTAAGTG
Organism: Labeo rohita; assembly: GCF_022985175.1. Taxonomy (NCBI): domain Eukaryota; kingdom Metazoa; phylum Chordata; class Actinopteri; order Cypriniformes; family Cyprinidae; genus Labeo; species Labeo rohita. The sequence goes on along the minus strand of NC_066877.1, from coordinate 7,619,256 downwards.
TGTATTGGTATGAGGAAGATTTTGAATTTTTAAATTACAGAGTGAAGGTTTCGTTGGTCTTTCCTCAGAAAGATATATTATCCTTTAAGATGTGAAGACTAAACCTCAGACACCCACACAGCTGTCTGCATGCACATTCCTGTGGTCAGGTAGCTACTACACACATAGGACTTTATGGAGTGTTCAATGTGTTGTCTGTGTATTACGAAGCTCAGTGAATGTTTCATTATTTATGAGGCCTTTTTTAACCTTTGACCTTTAATCAAAACATCCCATACCCTTTATTTACTGCCCTCAGAACTCTTAAATTGATTACAGAGTGTCATGCTTTAAAGGGATAGCTCAAGAAAAAATAAATAAATAAATAAAAGTTCCATAAACAGCCATGCATTTAAAATGTGAGACACAGGGCAGTGAGATTTTAAAGGGTCCCCTGTTTCAGCACTGGTTAGTTCTCACCACAGTTTTGAAAAATGCTGCAAAAGTAGGCGTGGTGCACTGTGGACCAGAGGGGAAAGAGGGGAGAGAGTGAACTTTAGGTTCTGTTTAGACAGTTTAATTTTGCTCCCATTGAGTTAACAACACAAATAAATGCAAAAGCATTTGCACTCTGCATCGAAAACATATATATTAACATGCTGTTGCACCTCTATTAACATTTAAGACTTATTTTGTGGCGTTTATAATCCTTTAGATGGGTTGCGTCAAAGAAATTAAGTTTTTTTGAGGAAAAAAATCCAAATTCCATATAGCGGACTTCAGTGAAGATCAATGGATTGAAGATCCAAAGCAGCTTCAAAGGGCTCTACATGATCCCAGTCAAGGATTAAGGGTCTTATCTAGAGAAATGATTAGACATTTTCTAAAAAAAAAAAAACACAAATGTTCATCTCGCACTAGCTTTGCGATGCGTGCCTACAACTTCATGCATTATGTAATCATGTTGGAAAAGCCACACGTGGTTAGTTCTTCATCAGTGTACTTCGTAAAGGTAGGGCAGAGCGAAAAACTCCAACTCATTTTCTCCTCCATCTTCAAAATCGTCTGACATCTTTGTTTTACCTTTTTATGTAAAGGGTGTTTGACTTTTTTTGCATGTTCGCTTTGTAAACACTGGGTCAGTACTTCCAATGTGATTACATAATGCGTGAAGTTGAGCTAGTGCTGGACAATAATTTGTGGTTAAAAAGTATATAATTTTTTTTTTTTTCTAGATAAGGCCCTTATTCCTCAGCTGGGATGGTGTTGAACCCTTTGAAATTTAGACCTTCAACATGTTGGCTGCCATTGAAGTCCATTATATGAAAAAAAATCCTGGAATGTTTTCCTTTTTTTTTTTTTTTTTTTTTTTTGAGTAAATTATCAGGAATTTTTTATTCTGGAACTGAACTAATCCTTTAAGACTGATCATATGATTCTAACTATATGATTATGAAAGGTTTAGCAATCCCTGTTTCAAGCTAATAGACATTCTATTCGCTAAATTTGTAGCAAGATATTTAGAGGTGTGTCTGAACTCCAGTATTAATATGAATTGTTTACTCTCAAAGTAACGAACACTAGAGGAGAGATAAAAGATGTGAAAAGAAGCATCTACCATTAAGCAAATGTGCAAGCTATGAGAAAGCGACATCTCAGAGCTCACATGGGTGTATATTGAGGAGCTCTGGAGTGAGGAGAGACACTTTGAATGTGCTGTCAGTAGGGTGCCATGGGGCTTTGAGCTCCTAACAAGTGTTCAAACAAACTGCAGTGGTCAAACAAACTGCAGGACAAATAACACATCTGTCCCTCAAAACCCATCAAGGATCAGCCAACCCTCAGGGAGTGAAAGCAAGACAGAATAAAGTGAAAAAAGAGTGGCATCAATTTGTGTTACCAGGTCTTTCTCCTTCAAATAAAGAGTGTCCTGTATAGAACAAAACTGAATTTGGAAGGTGAAAAGAAAGTCCCTCTGTATTCAGTGGTAGTGATGAGATGGCTTTCATATGCAAATGCAGGAACTCAGTCCTGTGTGCCAAATGCTGAATCTCTCCATGACCATCTGAACTGACAAGTGTCTGGCTAATGGATTCTGAGGGGAATCAATCTTGCCAACTAAAACACATTTAAATTTCAATGATACCTTGAATGGAAGATTTTTTACACATAAGTTCGAGTTTAGAGAAGCAGCAGGTAATCACACTGAATATGTTCAGAAAAGTGCAGACTTCGCAAACAAAATGTTAGCCAGAAGCAGTGAGTAAAAAGTATTCATTGAGGAATTGGAGGATGATTTATGTACTTAACATACAGATGGAGAAATAAGTATCTTGGCAATGATGTAAGAATGAATTCTCATGACTTATTAATGTATGGAAACATTTTATTAATTTAATCCCTTATTTCAGTTAAATTGTGGATGTTGTACTAATTTTGATTCATTGTTTCTGTTTTCTTAGCGCACAAAAAGTATTCTCGTAGCTTCATAATATTACCACTGATGTCACATGGACTATTTTAATGATGTCTTTACTACCTTTCTGGGCCTTGACAGTTACGTTGCTGTCTATGCAAGGACAGAAAGCTCTCGGATTTAAACAAAAATATCGTAATTTGTCTTCCGAAGATGAATGAAGGTCTTGCGGGGTTCAAATGACATGGAGTGAGTAATTAATGACAGAATTTTCATTTTTAGTGAAAATATCCCTTTAAGGCTACATGCGTTGTTGCTGGACAGCACCTAAAGGCAAATATTCACATCCATGAGGGGAACCGGAGGAACCATTTCATAGTTTCTAGAACTACTGGTGGAAGTTCTCGCTTTTTGGGATGTTCACTCCGCAGGAACTAGGAACTTGTTGTTCTAAGAACTTCATTTGGGGAAACTAAATTAGCTCCTACTCAAGAATAGATTCTAAAACAGTTCTGTAGGGACTATTAGTGACGTACAAGTGTACGCTGCTTGGCCAAACACATACAAAACGCTGACTACCCAGCTTTTTTAAATAGATGTGTAAAAATATTTACTTTACGAACATGGAACAGTGAAAACAACATTTATCTACCTTTTGTCTGCAGCGTTGTGCTCTTGTCTCAGCCTTGATGAGCACTGCAAGTTGTCATAGGAGACTTAGTCAAATTTTCATGCTCTTTCAAGTGTGTAAATTGTGTGTTTACATTCCATCTCTGCTATCACAAGACCCACAACAAAAATAACTCCAAACATGGCATCCTCTATTCACTGGTTGTTGACATTTGTAAATGTTGCGAATAAAGCCGTCACTGTCAGCCGCTTCAGTGTTCCTGCTGCTGGTGCGAATGCAACCAGGAAAACAGACAGAGGGGAAAATTGGTTCTCACCACCATACTGGCTAGTTCCTAGTTTCTAGAACTACAAAGTGCAAAAGCCCCTATTGATATTGCATCGCTGGTGCTCAATGCATGACCATCATGTCCATGAGAACCACTGACATCATTTACAGGTGTAATGTGCAGTGGATGAACAATATTACTCTCTTTAGTGACATCACTTCTCCTTCAAAATTAAACCAAAACTCTAACAGAAATTGCTCCGTCCTGGCCCTCCACCAGGGTAATAAATGTGGTGCGTGCCATCTTTTGGGCTGGATGGCAGGCATTTAGCAACTGACCATTTGCTGGACCATCATCCTCAGGGATGCTTAGAATTCTTTGGCAATGTCCTCCATCATGTTAGCAGAAGGCAGACCCATTTTCTTCTGCAGTCTCTGGCATTGAGATCACACTAGTGGAGCTGGGTCAGCAGCAGGGGGTGCCACTGGGTGGCAGCAATGGGTTGACTATGACCTCAGTGGCCATGGAGTGGGCGAGGTGTGGTGAGCACCCTTTATCTGCTTCTTCACGTCCATAAACTTCTGGGTAAAGGCCTCCACCGCTTCCTCAAACAGTCCTGCTTGGGAAATAGGGGTGTTAAAAAACATCACCTTCTTGGCCTCCTTAATCTCCACAAAATCAGACCACAGGTCATGCTCCTGTGGCTACTGACAGATCGAGGGCTTTCGCCGTGACTTTGGTGACCCATGTCCCTTTTCCACCAGCATGAACCAGGTGCTAGTTCCGAGCCAGTGCTATTGCCAATTCTGACTTGGTTTGACTAGCGAGCCTTCTAAGAACCGGTTTGCCTTTTTTTACACGGGCTAGAGTGCATCGGCGCTGCACAGACAAACTGGAGCACAACACCAAAGCTACTTACAAACCACCTTTTCTGGTACAGAGCTGGTGCTTTGGGGGTCGAATAACAAAGAACTGATTTTAAACTAGACTCTGGCTTCGAACCAGCACTCAAACTGCCTTGGTGGAAAAGGGGTACCAGAGGAAGAGGTTGATCACTGTACGCAGCTCTCTGAGGTCCTTCAATGCTGTGGCCTAATGTATCTGCAGTATGGCCAAGGAATGAAGACCAGAAGTGACCTGCCCAGATACAGTGCAAGCGCACACCGCTATTGACGATGCAAAATAAGTAGATCTGAACCAAACCAGAGCAAAAAAAAAAGATTCTCTGGAGAGTGAATATCAATAATATTAATAAAAAAAAAAATGGTCAAACTATCAACTCTGAAATTTACCCTTTGGGAAGCTATAATGGGGTCGTTTAAAAAAAATGGGCCTGTCCAAATTTTTTGTTACAGTGGATCATACACTATAACAAAAATCAGCTCAAGACTGTATTAAACTTGTTTTATGATACTGTCTTCGGAGGTATCGCTGTAGATCTTTGGCATTACACAGACATACAAAAATGAACAAATATTCCTAAGCTGAAACTATAGAATAAAGGGAGATTTTGTGTCGCATTCATGCTCAAAACACCATGGTAATGAAAAGTTTGGTTCGGTTTCACTAGTAATTCTGTTAAATATCAAGATTTGTATACAACAGGACTGTAGATATGTTGTGAAATCTGACTTAATTCCAGAAAAACATGCAACATTAATTTAAAAAAAACTGACCCATACACAAATGACTATTATTATTTTTATTATAGTACTCTACATAAGAAGTGCAAATACATTTTTACAAACCATTAGAGGAGTGAATGTTATGCAAATCTGCCTTCATCATATTAAATAAAATACATTCTATCTTGTCACTCATGTAAAGAAAATATCATAAAAGATTATTTAGTATAAAAGCCTTAGATATGAATTTTAAAACTCTGTGAAATAATGATTGCATCAGTTATTTGCATAGTCAATATTGGTTAAGCCTAAAAGTGTAAGGCACATGTGAAGAAACTAAAAAAGTGAGCGAGTTTATAAAAAAGTCTGGAAAATTTCAGTTTAAAAAGAAATGCCACAAACACTTCACAAATTTGTCCATTGGCTCTGTAACAATATCATATATTTTATATTAATGCAGAATGAAGAATTAACCTTCAAAACAAACTGACTAGTGACCTTTGTCACTGTTTATCTCAAGATTTTAGATGCTGCCCCAGTTTTTGAATGCAACTGCAGAGTGTCAGCGAATTCAATACTAACATGAAAGCTGAAACAAGATATTTTGCCGACACAAGCACGTTTTTGAAGATGTAGCACTGTTTTACAGTGCTGCAGGCCACGCAGTTACAAACTTTTTTCTAAACCTCTCACAAACCTAAAAAGGTTAAGTGTTCCCAATGTTTATTTTTCCTTATTCACAGTAAATCTTTGTGCGTATAATGAAAAAATTAAGTTAGCGCTCTCCTTCGAGAGACAAAGCAAACTATTGCCAAGCAAAAGATATGCATGTACCTAAACTGCATTTTCTAAATATTACAAAAGTGCAAGAGCTAAACAGACTGATGACCAAGGCATCTTAGTTAATATAACTAACAACTATTCTGAACCGCCAGTGTTTTTGATTTTGCCTTTGCAAAGCAAGGCCTTTGTAGAGAAACTATCTGCAGATGTCTTTCCCAGAATGCCACTTGCTCAATCACTTGGCAATAAGATTTGGCTTCAGCTGAGAGGTTTTCAAGCCAGCTGGCTGTAAAGTTCAATGTTCTTGCTGATAACACTGTAAGTGAGAGAGAAGACGACGTGTGCGGGGTGAGCGAGGTTATCCTAGCAGGACTCTTTGAAGGCGATCGGCAGGCACGCTGTTGTCATCGTCTGAGTCAGCGTCGCTCTGAGGGTTGGAGCTGCAGGGAGAGGTGCATTCTGGGGAGCACAGGTAGTGCATCAAGGGCAGGCGATACTTCCCACAGAAATCCACAAACTTGATGTGACGAACGCATGAGTCAAAGTAAACACCTGGGAATGAGGTGAAGAGATATACCGTGGTTAGAAAAGCTTTTTAATTGACTAAAGGCCCATTCACGCTAATGGTAAAAATAAAGACTGAAAACTCACCCAAATCTAAAAGAATAGCAGAGTTCACGTACATCTTGGAGACATCTATTTGATGTCTGCATTAACATTTTTTAGAGTGTTTGCTTATCTGCAATATATCTATACTCTGATAGCACACATACATCACAGAGACGTCTATTTAACGTCTGCATTTACGTCTAAAAGACATATTTTTTAGAGTGTTTGCTCATCTGTAATACATCTATTGGACGTTTCCTATCAGATGTCAAATAGACGTCTATTAGATGTCTTTAAGATGTTTGTGATTTAGTATGCATGTAAAACTGACATCTTACAGACATCTTACAGACATCTCTCAGACGTTTGTACACAACAGATGCTTTCTAGATCAAGAGATCTTTAACAGACATCTTGCAGACGTACGCATGCTATCTGGGGAGAGATTTCGGTTCCTAAAACCAAAAGTCCATACCACCAAACCATTTTTTTTTTTTTTTTTTTTTTTTTTTAAGAGTTCTTGTATACTTGATCCATATCAATTGAGCAGTTTAAGCACACACATTTGACATGCTCTATAGGTGTTGTCACATGAACGAAATTTCGTAGGTTTTTGTAGTTATGTTGGTTAATGCGGCAAATCCAACTTGCGACAAACTCGAACTTGTTGAGAAACATTTTGCCCTTATGTGAAATTCCCAATCGTATGGATTCCTATTGAAAAGACTACAAATCAACATGAAATGTGACTCTATCGTATGTATATGTGTTGATTAATATTTAAATGTAAATAAAAGCCTAAATTAAATGTTTATCATATAAAGCAATTACGTTTCTTTAGAAGACCTGGCTCTGCTCAATTCACGTGATTACTTTTACAATTTCTTTAAGCTTAAAAATGTTGGTTGCGTGAACTTTCAAAGAAGGGACAAAATAAATGACATTTTATATAATATTTTTTAAAAATCATGTTTGGAAGATCATACAGGTTTCAAATGATGAGTAAATTATGACAATTTTAATTTGGGGGTGAACTATTCCTTTAAATAAGAGCAAATTATTCTATATGATCATTCTATATATGATCAACATTCAAAACTGTCAAATATTATCCTTATATTGTATATCACTAAAAAAACAAAAAAAACAAAAAAAAAACTCCTGCTTAGCAGGTTGTGTCTGCCTAAATAAGTACATGACTTTAACTAACCACTTAACATGTAATAACATATTCCTCTACATTACTGCCATGTAGACATTGATTCATCTCTAGATGATAAAAGAATACGCCCTAATTTTCACATTGACACAAGCATTTTTCTGTAAAGCTGCTTCTAAACAAGATGTATTATGAAAAGCCCTTTAACAATAAACATGAATTAAATATATAAATGACTTTCATTGATTTAGAACTCTCTAGATACTTTCAGTTTATAAGTACAGTATATCTATATAAGCTTGTCTTTATCTCTTGTTTCTTCTCCCACCTGCACACTTGGGGTTGGGGCACTTGCTGGCCATGTCTAGGTAGTTGACAAGATGGCTTGGGAGGTCTTTATGCGAGTAAAGGAGGTTCTTGCTTTTGACGGTTCGGCCAGCCAACTCCAGAAGTGACGGGGGATCATAGGTCATGTCCTTGACGAAGCGTACGACCAAAGGATTGCCTCTGAGACTGAGCTCCTGAAGATGCACTAGGCTCAGAATCTCTCTCGGAAGATACGTCAACAGGTTATTATGCAGACTAAGAGAGCGCAGGGAATGGAGCCTGTGAAGGAGGAAAGAACAGCAGAATAGACATTTTATAGAAACATTTTAATATTCCTTTTATTAATATTACTTACTAAAATTACTACTAAGTATTGTAATATATCATAGAATATTAATACATGCTTTCCAGATCTTGCAGACATATGCGTGCTATCTGGGTAGGACGTTTCCTATCAGATGTCAAATAGAGATCTATTAGATGTCTTTAAGATGTTTGTACACAGCAGATGCTTTCCAGATCAAGAGATCTTTAACATACATCTTGCAGACATATGCGTGCTATCTGGGTAGGACGTTTCCTATCAGATGTCAAATAGAGATCTATTAGATGTCTTTAAGATGTTTGTACACAGCAGATGCTTTCCAGATCAAGAGATCTTTAACAGACATCTTGCAGACGTACGCGTGCTATATGGGTAGGACGTTTCCTATCAGATGTCAAATAGACATCTATTAGATGTCTTTAAGATGTTTGTGATTTAGAATGTATGTAAAACTGACATTTTACAGATGTCTGTCAGATGTTTGTACACAGCAGATGCTTTCCAGATCAAGACATCTTTAACAGACATCTTGCAGACGTACATGTGCTATCTGGGTAGGACGTTTCCTATCAGATGTCAAATAGACAGATGTCTTTTAGATGTTTATGATTTAGAATGTATGTAAAACTGACAAAACAACAGCTTTTTTTGCCCTAAAGGACATTTTGTTAGCAAGAATTTACGCAATATCTCAGACTTACTTGTTGAGTTGAGGTGGGACACTCTGGATGCGATTATCACACAAAACTAGGTAATTTAGGCAGGGTAAGTTAGCTAGTTCAGCAGGGATGGAGGAGATCAGGTTACCGCCCAGATACAACAGCTCTAAGCTAGAAAAAGAAAGAAATATTATAAATATATAAGCAAAAAAAAAAAAAAGTCAAAACAGTGACAAAATAACAGTAAGAACATATTAATATACTGTATACTGTAACTAAACTTAAATAATCTTACTTATTTGGGCCCCCCTGGAAGTTTGCCAGTGTCCTCTATATGGCCCATCTTTGTAATAAGAACAACTGTGTTAAAGTACATTAAAAACCAACAGTAATTCTGCGCTATGGTTACTGCCACTGATATAGGATAAAGTGGAAGTTTCTTTAACTTGGTAAGGAAGCCTTCCAGTGAGGAAATGCAATCATGCAAAAAACAGCTATGAGGAAATCGTTTAGCCTTTAGCTGTTTTTAAGCCAATACAGATCAATGTTTCACGATAAAGAAGATATCTTCTGCAAACATCCTGTGTGTCGTGTCACAAACACTTCCAGCCTAGACAACACACGTCCACTACTCTATGGGATGACTAGTTTAAGTACATAGTTTTGTACCTTTGTCTTGTTTGCCTCGAAGGAAAGTTTGTGACATTGTGATTCATCACAGCTGACTTACAGCTGATTTAGTTTATAGCTTGGAATCTTTATTGAAACATTTTTCAAACCCCACGGAAATGAAAAGGGATTCTTCTTCTACAAAAGAATGAGTCGCTGAGAGCACAGGAGTGAGAGATCTTCTACCGTTTTACCCTACTGGCCACTTTGTCCATTTGTTGTCGTCCCTGAAGAGAGGCATTCATTTTTACTTTAATACCTCATTCCCTTCACCAGCCCATCTCGGCTTAGTCTCTACAATTACCACAGCAGGCAGAGATGGCAAAGGGAAAAGAGGCCCAGATTTCTTGAAAAGGACCAACTCTGAGTGTAATGTGGGCCAACAGGGCACATCTCTTTATGATGGGATGGCTCGCAGCCAAGTCGGCCTCAGCAGAGACACGGTTTCAGCACGGCTCTACTGAGGCCTCATGGCAAACTGATCCTCTCTGAGAGTTCCTATTCACTTTCACTGTCTCAGCATGAGCCAAAGCCCAAATCAGAGACTTTTCTGTGGTTGGCCGAAAAGAAGCACTTTACTGTCATGACATTACAACTGGATTTCAAGATAAGCAGATGATACTTGTATTATAAGTGCACTACCATTCAAAAGTTATAGGAAGAATTTCCTACTCACAAAGGCTGCATTTATTTGATCATAAGTGTTTTATAATTCAATATATTTTAAATGATGCAAGGCTGAATTTTCAGCATCATTACTCCAGTCTTCAGTCACATGATCCTTCAGATCCTACAGCTGCAGACTGTATATGATGTTGTCTAGTATTTCCCATATCAGTCATTGCCACAATCACTTAATCATCAACCTTTGGGGTGGTGGACTGTGAGTCACACTCTGGTAATTCAATTTCCTTGACATCACAAAAGGTGTTTATTAATATGCACGTGACTAATAATTAAGACAATATTGATAAGATCTGGAATAAACTTGCCAGCATAAGGAAGCAGGTATTTGGTAAACAAAGATTAGGCAGAGAACTTGTAAACACTTCCAAGCCTTGAACCACATGAACCAACTTCGAGATAAATCACAACATCACAAAAAAAGAACTGAAAACTGGAAACTAGACAAATCTATAGACTACTACTACTATTTTATGCAGTATGATTTAATCGGCTAAACGATATGACAATTTTTACTCTCAGTGCCTGATTTAAATAAAAATACAAATTGAAAGAAGAAACTGTTGAATGAAGTTGTTATTTTTGTTTTCTTTGCTATTTTCGTAGCTTCATAACATTACGGTTGAACCACTGATGTTACATGGATTATTTTAATGATGTCCTTACTACCTTTCTGGGCCTTGAATGTGTCAGTTGCATTGCTGTCTATGCAGGGTCAGAAAGCTCTCAGATTATTTTGGGTGAACTATCCCTTTAAATCTCATATTGCCTTTGATCATTTAGTAAAAACATGCAAGTAATCAAATGTGAAGCTATAAACTTTTTAATATTATATACTGAGAATAAGATCACCTAAAGCACTGTAGCAGAGAACTGACAGCATACAAGCTACACTTAAAACGGCTATATCCCCTGGGTCCTAGTGCAGACCCATTTTGTGTGGGTGTCCCGACTGTTCAGGACACCGTTTAGTTGGCACTGTGACAGAAGTACTGAGAAAGAACTCAGGAATACTCTAAAGAAGCTGACATATGAAGAGAACAGAGGAAGATAATCGTCAACATGACCTCTTTTTTGCACTCAATGCACTTTGTTCAGAGCACAAGGTATAAATGGAAAAAGGCAGCCTTGCCTTTTGGATCATGCACTTCTAAAGTTGCATCAGCTGGAACATAATGATTTGCTTTGCAGCAGAATCACAGCATGTTACATTCCCAGTTATTAACTGATGAATTGTCAAGCCTATTTCACATTCCTCTGCTGTTTTATTCTCTTGTACTTCTTTGGTGCAGCATAGAAAGCCTGTGTATTAGTATGGGACATACATCCAGAATGGAATATTAGAGTCCCTAATAAATTAAAGATGAAAGATGAGTCCTTTTTCTGGTTTAATCTATAAATTATCTGTGACTGATCACAGGTCATATTATTTTTTTTAGAAAATCTATTACCAGTCATGCTTTTGGACAAGTTGGGTAACTTCTGCTGACTTCATATCCGGCTTCACACACCTCTCAAAATCCCTACTGTTGTGTAATCAGCTGTTGTGACTTTCATAAGTCCATCATGACACAGTCAGAACAGCTGCTTTCGCACAACACATTCGCTCCTCATCTTTTGTCAAATAACCAGTAATTGCCATTTTCAACACCTGAAACATCCATAATCGGTCAACCTACACATCAGCAGGGCCATTCCTGTTATACAGACTCTGTAACTCTGTAACTTTAGATATATACTCTGGTCGAATTCAGATTCTTAAATTATAAGTTACTCAGACAATGATCAAGCTTATTTTTGGTCTTAATTAGGCATCATTTAGATTACTAACATTTTACTATTTTGTATGTAATGTATCTTTTGTTAAATATTACAGATGACGCCACAAGGATGTGATTTTCCATGTGTTAAATCAAATAACCAGGCACGTTTAGTCAGTAAAGCCAGTACTTTGATTAGTAGTAAATCTCCATCACGTGTGTTCAGCTGGAGCCGCAAATCACTGACAAGCTATGATTTATGCGATTTATTGTGCAGCCCTACTATTTACTGTCTTTCCCACCTAAAATGATGTCACTTCCTGAAGTATGACGTCATTATGTGACTAGAAAGTTGGCGCATGTACATGGCAAAGTTGACAACATCTGCTCAGTGTAGTGAAATTATGTGAAAATTAGATAATGGTATCATTTCTATATTTGCAAAATAATAAGTTTGCTATTTCGTCCATCATATTAGGAGATATAAAATTACACTGACCTAGAAAGTTAAGCTAATCTAATCATTAGACTTTAATTACACAGAGGAAACCTGACGTATGGCATTCCTCTAAAGAGTAGCTTCCTCGAAGATCCCTACTAGTGCTGTCAAACGATTAATCGCATCCAAAATAAAAGTTTTTGTTTTATAATATGTGTGTGCATACTGGGTATATTTGTTATGTAAATATACACACATACAGTATATATTTTTTACATATTTTCATATGCAAATATATACATATAACTATACTATATATAAATATTTTAATATATAAACATTTTTCTTAAATATATACATGTATCTGTGCATATTTACATAATAAATATACACAGTACACACATATATTAGGCCATGTAAACCAAAAGTATATTTTGAATGCGATTAATCACGATTAATCGTTTGACATCACTACTCGCCAGTGTTGCCAAGACCACGGTTTTCCAGCAAATCTGGGCTACTTTATCACTGTTTCCGCGGGTTGAAGCGACAACAATAACGTGATATTTTGCCCCTGGAATGTGACTTTTACCGGGGACCCTCCCGAAACACGACTGGACTAGTTTTAAGTAGCAATTGGGCAGGTTTTGTTGTGAAAATCTGGCAACCCTGCTACTAGCAATGTTTTGAGACAGCCAAGGTGTGTGTAGATGTTCGTGTATTACCTGGCGAGACTATCAATCTCTGCTGGGATGCTCTTCAGTCTGTTTCCTCCCAGCGACAGTGACTGTAGTCGCAGCAGCTGCAGACACTGGCTCGGCATCTCCTCAAACCGGTTTCCACTAAAGTTTAACACTTCCAGCTGCAGAGAGCCAAAGTCTTTGGGCAGAGAAAACTCATTTAAACGGTTATTCTTGGCTATGAGCGTTTTGAGTTTAGTCAGTCGGGTGATGTCCTCGCAGATGACCGACAACGTGTTGTTACTGATGTCGAGAAACTCCAGGTTAGAGAATAAAGAGACGGACTCGGGCAGATTCGTCATTCGGTTGTAACACAGGTACAGTTGTTTCGTGTCTTTCCGACGTTTATCGCTGACCGTGTCTAAACTATTATTGTTTAGATTCAAACGGGACAGATCTAAAACACCCTCGCTGCTGCAGGCTCCTTCAAAACCCTCCATTTTAGTAGCCGATAACGCAAAAGAGACCCGCTTCTTCTGCCTCAAGCTGTTTCCAGACACTTCGACTGAGTTTACTCCCAACGCCAAGCGTCCCGAACGTCCATGTGTAACCTAAATTATTCGGCCTAATGGCAGCATTCACACATTACAGTTATCAAAGACGGTCTGTGAAGCGTTCACTATTTAACATTCATGTTTCGGGGCTAAACTGGCGTTTGGCTCCGCCTGATTGTATTAACCCTTTACTAGAACTAGCGAGAGAAAAACAGTGAACTCTATACGTTGCCTAACATGTTTTATAATACAAATAACCCGAGCAAACTTTCCCTTCTTCTCTCTAAGATCGACATGTCCAGTCTCTTCTCTTTAAAATCCGTGAAATTAAATTATTTATTTTCTTTAGTTTTTAGGGTTCTTTTTGGTGGTTATGCAAGCACAGCTTAGATTTCATTATATAAGAAGTCAGTGAGTTTCTTTGCTTAACCTATCGATCATCTGTTTTATCTACACGGACAGTTCCAGATGGTATAGAGCTTTCATAAATATGCCTGTTTATTTTTCACAGATTGATTTCTTTTTACAAGGCTGCACTTGAATGCGGATATTTGTCCAATCATGTTTTGTAATTGCTTTTTCCCAGAAACTAGTGTTTGCTATAGATAAATGTATTAAAATAGCAACTGAAATGAAGCTGAAATAAAATAAGATAAATAAGATTTGGCTTACATCTACATTGTAAATATAATAGGCTATATATATATATATATATATATATGTAATTATGTTTTTTTGTTGTTGATATTTTATTACATTTTTTAAAGGTAAATTAGAGGTAAGAGGACAACTATCAAAGTTATGGATTCATCAGTTTGAATATACATTGAACCAAAAACTTATATACTAAGTACACTGTAAAAAACAATTTGTTGAGTCGACTTCAAATAATTTGTAACCTGGCTGCCTTAAAATATTAAGTTCAGTCAACTCAAAAACAGTTTATTCAACTTGAAATGTTAAATTTTACCAAGTGACAACTTAGATATTTGAGTTGAATCAACTTCAAATTTTAAGGCAGCTGGGTTACTTACCCATCTGTTAAGTTTAGCAAACACAAATATCTAAGTTGTTATTTAGTACAACTTAATATTTCAAGTTTATTAAACTTATTTGAGTTGACTGAACTTAAAATTGTAAGGTAGCAAGGTAACAAATTATTTTAAGCTGACTCAACAAATTGCATTTTTTATTTTTTACAGTGTAAACTTGACAAAACATCCCATGTTTTGGTAGTGACTGCACATTTTTGGTAGCGACCACATCACATTACAGAATTTTAACTTGCATACTAAAACACTGCTAAAACTAAATTACTTATATATATACTTAATATTTAAAATACTTAATATTTAGTTTATTTCCCCCAAATATGAGGATTGTGTGTTCCCTGTCACTACTGAAACAATGCTGACATGTCTTGGTCGTGACTCGTGACTGTTTCGGTAGTGACGGTTTTAAACTAAACCTAGCTCAAAGGTGCTAATCAGCACATGGTTAGCTAGCACAGTTCTAAACAGTGTTACACATAATTAAACTAAATGCTATGGAATAACTCCCAAAAAAGTGTGTTTGATTATAGAAAAAAGTTGTTCGGTAGTGACATTTCTAAAAAGTTACACACAGATTTTTCAGACTTTTGGACACATTTACCTCAAAATGATGGGGCTTATCTACTCACACCTTGTAGCTATTAGAGAGAATAACACATAAATACTTCCTGATCATAAATGTAGGTGTGTAGTTAAAAAGTCAGTCTTTACATAAAGTTTCATAATTTATAAAGACAATATTAAATAAATATTTCTGAACTTCACTTTTTAAAAAAATCAAAAAGGTACTTTTAAAAACAATGGAAAGAATACTAAAATTATTTAAATATCATTTTCATAAGTTGAAATTTAGGGGTTAGGGTTCGGGACAGCCACCTCCTAATTGAAAAGCCCAATAGATTATGATTTTAAATATATTAAGCTTTCTGATATTTTAAATATTATTGTGGGTTTCAATAGATAATAGAAGGATCTTAGTAAACACTTAAGATTTGAATACTTGAATGCTTTTTAAATGTGTGTTTTTTTGATTGTGGGACAGCAGTTTGAACCAGTTCTGTAATGACCCATATATGTCTAATGGCACACCTTTCAGGCCTGTTCACCCTCACTAAAATTCAACAAACTAAAATTGAAAACTGTACTTAAACTTCTGCCTTAAACTTTAAAGTGATGAAAAAGTGACTAATCAGCAGTGATTTGATGGCACTTTATTGACCATTGAACTCATCTAATTCCTGTTGTAAAGACTCCAAAACCGAGTAGAAATGATAAATTATGACAAAATAAATGGATTAACACAAATACATTAAAACATAATGAAATGTCTTTTTAAACAAATCTTTGAGCAAAAAATGTCTCTCATGTAACCATTTTTTACGATGTCTTTTGAATTAAGGAAATATGTAATCCACATACAAACTGGTTTTTAAAACAAAAAAAAAAAAAAAAAAGTAAAATCCACATGAACGATCATAATACATTTTTGTGAGTCTTATCAAATGGTCATACCTTTTATTTTTATTATTACATTAGCACAAATTACATTTCAAATAATAACCAGAGATGTAAATATGAATAAAACAGAGCAAGGGTTTTACAATAAAAGGTTTTAATTCTGCCCCATTGAATAAGACAATCATACAGACATATAAAAGGCAATTGCTAGTTGTCTACCATAATACTGGAAAATTCATGTGCACTGTGTCCTATATTAGGTGGTTTATACCTACAGAAGAAGCCACTTCATCCATGGCACACTGTTTGTATATATAAGGCACTCATTACCACAAAGGATCCGTACTGTTAGTGGAATTTAGTGGACATTAAACAAACTAACACACACTCACACAAACACACAAATGCATTTTGCACACATACACACAAATTCTCTTAAGTGGGTAAGAATGCAACTACACTACAGAGGCAATAGCGACTCTAATCCTTCTCTAATTCTGACAGTTATTTTACGTAACAGGTATAAAGTAGTTGCTGGGTCCAGAGTAGTGGTATACCTGGAGGTTTTCGTACAACAATTTAAACATCCTAAACATCAGGCTTTGGTTTCAGATCACTCCATCTGTACTCAGTCCCATCTTGGAGAGCCAAACTGCTCTCTTAGTTTTTTACAAATCTGGCTTGTAAGTTCATTTTTGGTAGGACTGAGCACAGTGTGAGAGTTTCAGCATGAACTGCCTCTAGCAACTAACATAAATACAAGCTCAAGCGCAGCTGTTTTCTACTAATGGAGGTGATCTGCTCTAATCGAAGTCGCTCATGAAAAAGCATGTTTGTCAAGTAGCAATAACATGGTGGGTTGGTTTTCCCATAATGATATTAAAAACCCTCTCACTGAGCCACACTGTCTCTGCTTCTACTGTTCGTGTCCTACCGAGCGTAATCTACCGTCGAAAGCCAGAGAGCAAAGCAGCAAACAGAGGAATACTAACATTAGCACCTTTACGAAAGGTCTCAAGACTATGACTGCCTTCAAGATGAGAGTGAAAGAGAGAGAGGCCATGATAAGCTTCATTTAGTTTGCATTTATATCCGTCAAGCTCTTTCTAGCGTGTCGATTTTTATCTGACTGAAGGATATATTTTGTTCTGAAGCTTGATGGATGAACCCGTGTTGTTTTGCTCTCTCAGCATCACTCTCGAACCCCTTCCTATTCTTTTTTCTTCTTCTATTGCCATTGTCTCAATCAAAAAAAAATACATATTTCCACATATAACTGTAGATAGACGAACAAATAAATGGTATAAAGAATAATACATCAAATCAAACAATAGTGAATAAAACAAGGGCCCCTGTTACAAAGTGCTGAGGCCCGTTTGGAGTGACACAATCAAACAATTTACAGCACTCGAAGACACACAAACGAACGTACAAAATGGTGAAAAGCTATGTAGAAAAGTAAACCATGACATACAATAACCAGAGAATAGATGCGGTATGGATAGCAATAAAAGTAATAACCTATCTATAGAAAATGGTGTGATTCTTCCATTAACAGTACATAATGTCAGGAATCCTGATTGTGATCAGTAGGAGAGGAATTCGTCCACGTCATCTCCCTCCTCGTGTCTCCGTCCTGTTTTAGACCTCCTTGGTGCTGGCCTTCATCTTCTCCACAGTCTCCTGACGGAGGGAAAAAGAGAATAAATCAGTCCAGGTTCACTGTAAAAAACTATTTGTTGAGTCAACTTAAAATTATTTGTTACCTGGCTGTCTTTAAAATTTTAAGTTCAGCCAACTCAAAAACGTTTAGTCATTTTGAAATGTTAAGTTGTACTAAGTGACAACATATAACCAAATTTTTAGGTTAGTCAACTTAAATATCTAAGTTATGACTTTTTCAAGTTGACTGAACTTATTTGAGTTGAATGAACTTAAAATTTCAAGGCAGCAGGCTAACAAATTATTTTAAGTTGACTCAACAAACTGTTTTTTGTTTTTTACAGTTTTGTAGGTTCTGCCTCAGGCTAACACACGTACAGCGGCAGCTTGTATTTTACACTGAAAATCAAAAAGCAGTTAGTAAAATGACATGTAACAGCCTATGAGGATCCCCACCTGCAGTTTACAGACCTCTAAAAAGAGTATTAGTCAGTTGAACTGACAAACTATGTCCTCCCTCAGGCTCAGGGAAACATGTCTTGACTTGAACTAGCTGGTTATGGAGTTTTGTGTCAATGATATCTACACACACCACTTACTCTATCAGTGGCATCATTTTATGATTTATGTCCTTGTTTTAAGAATTAGCATATGCAGTAGTGTGAGAGCATAACGTTCTCCTTAAATTAGCAAGCTCCTGCTTTTACTGAGGTATTTAGTGTTGGTGTGCCTGCATAGTTTTATGTAAAGTGATAAACACTAAGTAAAAACACATTTTCTGTATGCTGTCTTATAGGACATGTTATCTAAAATGTCGTTCTTAACCCGTAAGACCTTCGTTCATCTTTGGAACACAAATTAAGATATTTTTGATAAAATGAAGAAATTATGTTTTTTGAGGAAAACATTCCAGGATTTTTCTCCATATAGTGGACTTCAATGGTGCCCCCAAGTTTGAACTTCCAAAATGTAGTTTAAATGCAGCTTCAGACGGCTCTAAACGATCCCAGCTGAGGAATAAGGGTCTTATCTAGTGAAACGATCTGTAATTTTAAACAAATTGACAATTTATATACTTTTTAACCTCAAACGTTCATTTTGTCTGTTCTCTGCGATGCACATGCGAACTCTGTGTAATCTGGTTTAAGACAGTTAGGGTAGGTCGAAAAACTCCCATCTCATTTTCTCCTCCAACTTCAAAATTGTCCTACATCGCTGCAGAAGTACTGACCCAGTGTTTACAAAGTGAACATGCAAAGTAGATCAAACGGCCTTTACAAAAAATGGTAAAACAGCGATGTAGGACAATTTTGAAAATGAAATGGGAGTTTTGAGACATACCCTAACTGTACTGGACCCAGATTACACAGAGTTTACATGTGCATCGCAGAGACAAGATGAGCATGTGAGGTTAAAAAGTATATAAATTGTCAGTTTGTTTAGAAAACGACTGATTGTTTTGCTAGATAAGACCGTTCTTCCTCGGCTGGGATCATTTAGAGCCATTTGAAGCTGCATTTTGGAAGTTCAAACTCAGGGCACCATTGAAGTCCACTATATGGAGAAAAATCCTGGAATGTTTTTCTCAAGAAACATAATTTCTTTACGACTGAAGAAAGAAAGACACAAACATCTTGGATGACAAGAGTAAAGTAAATAATCTGTAAATGTTTGTTCTGGAAGTGAACTTCTCCTTTAATTTGTAATACGTGAATAACATTAATTAGCTGCAATGCAGTCAGTCAGCTGACCTGATGCTTGTTGAGTTCAGCCACACGACGGGTCCATTCCTCTTCGGTCATCTCCTGATCCCCATCAGTGTCAATAACTGGAGTTTTCTCTGTGGAGTGAGTCAGTCTCATTATCATTTTAATATAAAACTGAATCAGTACTGCTCATGTGGGGGAAAGTGGGGTAAGATGTTTCAGCCCTTTTAGAAACTTTCTTGGAATCTCTCTTGTGTTACTTTATCACATTTTTGACAAGTCATATTTCTATGGCTTGTATTATTTATGCTTCCCGAAATATATCTTGACATCCAGAAATATAATTAGGTCTCAAGCTTTCACCTTGACTAGAGATCAAACTGGCATAGCTTACCCCGTTCTCTCCTTTTCTATCATGATTTTGGTGGTTTAAACTCACCATCACAAGTCATGGCAGTGCAGACCCAGTTTCCACATGCACAGACGCAGCGGTTGCACTCCACCTGCGTCTCGGCGCCGTCCTCATAAGTCTCATCTTCTAGAGCACACTCTGTAATAACACACAAACCATAACCAGGTTACTAAAATAATTTTCAAAATAAGTTACCAGAAGGCTACAAAAACTTGTAGCTACTGATTAAGAACACTTACACTACCAGTCAAAAGTTTTTGAACAGTAAGATTTTTAATGTTTTTAGAGAAGCCTACATTTATTTTTTTATCCAAAGTGCAACAAAAACAGTAAAATTTTGAAATATTTTTATAACTTAAAATAACAGTTTTCTATTTAAATATGTTTTAAAATGTAATTAATTCATGTGATCAAAGCAAATTTTTCAGCATCATTACTCCAGTTTTCAGCGTCACATGATCCTTCAGAAATCATTCTAATATGCTGATTTGGTGTTCAAGAAACATTTATTATTATTATTATTATTATTATTATTATTATTATTATTATCAATATTTAAAACAGTTGAGAACATATTTTTCAGGATTCTTTGATGAATAGAAATATCCACAGATCAGCATTTATGTGAAATAAGTATTTTTGTAACATTATACACTATACTATTCAAAAGCTTGGACTAACTAGAAATTAATACTTTTATTTAGCAAGGATGCTTTAAATTGATCAAAAGTGATGACAAAAACATTTATAATGCTACGAAAATTTCTATTTCAGATAAATGCTTTCTATTCATCAAAGAAACCTGAAAAAATTCTACTCAGCTGTTTTCAACATAATAATAATAATAATAATAATAATAATGCTTTTGAGCAGCAAATCATAATATTACAATGATTTATAAAGGATTGTGTGACTGGAGTAATGATGCTTAAAATTCAGCTTTGAAATCAAAAAAATATATTTTAAAATGTATTCAAATTAAAAAACAAAAACAAAAAAGACAGTTATTTTAAATAGTAAAATTATTCACTGTTTTACTGTTTTTGCTGTACTTTGGATCAAATAAATGCAGGCTTGGTGAGCAGAAGAGACTTCTTCTTCTTCTTCAAAAAAAAAACCATTAAAAAACTTTTGACTGGTAGTGTAATTCCATATAAACTGAGATGAAATCGGGAGAAGCTGTATAAACATGAATTGCAACCAAATACTGTTTGCCTGTGTCCTAGATTCCCAAATAGTAAACAGGAAATTACTGTGGTATGACTATGCTGCTACAACCATCCAGGAGAAACTAGGGTAAATGAATATGACCGAAATGTGCAGTTCTCAACCATCATGGCAAGTCAAATCAGAAGCAAAAACCAAGACATCTGCTTCTGATTCTGATTTAATATGATACAAAAATGCTGCATATGAATGCAGACATCAGAATTTATAAATGTCATATATCCTTCTTCAGATCTGTCTATTTTTCTCTAGTATGTCCTTTTTATATCCTGTGCCACACAAAAGTTATGTTCTGAACAGTGTTATTTTAGGATTGTTTATATGTTATAGTATATATTCATATTTTAAATGAGCTTTACTTTTATATTTTTAGTTTTTACTTTATTTTAGGTTTTGTTATATAGTAGTTAGTAGTTTGTTGTATAGTATATAGTAGTTTGTTATATAGTAGTTTTGTCATGTGATTTTGCCATTTTTGTTTTTTAATATCTTTATTTAACTTCCATTTATTTTTATATTTTAGTTTTAGTAATTTTTAATTTTGGCAAAATTTGTAATTTTGTTTGCACTTTAGTTTAGGGACCAATTCTCACTATTAACTTAATTTCTCACTTATTACCATGCATATTACTAGCTGTTTATTAATACTAATAAAGCACATATTAATACTTTATTCTGTATGACCATATTCTGGATCCCTTAATCCTACCCCATAACTAAACTTAACAACTACCTTACTATTAATAAACAGGAAATTAGGAGTTTACTGAGGCAAAAGTTGTAGTTAATAGTTAGTTAATAGCGAGAATTGACCCCCAAACTGAAGTGAGACCCTAATTTTATTTCTAACAATCATATTTCAGCTGTATTTCAATGACCAAAAACATTTTTTATTAGTTTAAGTTTGAGTCAACAGCAACAGCACTGGTTCTGAGTTTGAATGTGTAAAAGTTGCTTCACATGATGCCAGAGAAAGCAGCTCCTCCCACTGAACTTTCACCCAGTTCTGCATGTGGAGCCTGAGGAACATTCTGTGGAAGAGTGGAAAACCCCGCGTTCACTCCCTCTCTGCCTCACAGAACTACAATTCTGGGAAAACTCTGGAATGTAACTTTGAATATAAGAAGAATCTTCAATATGGCAGCAAAACGTCCAACTCTGAAGGATTTACAACTGCTCCTTCAGTGTAAAAAAGCACCATGGCTTTGTTCACATTATGCAAGTGATATAATCGTTTATTCACATATGTGGTTTGAATTTCAGCTGTCATTTGTTTCTGTGCTGCTCAGAGTTTCTGACTTTTGCTCGCTGGCTCAATAAAGACTTTGCTCAATAAACTCCATGCTGGTGCAGACAGAAGCAAGACGGACAGAGACTTACTCTTTTCAGGAGGGTTGAAGCCAGGTTTCAGGCAGTTGAGGAACTCATCAAAACTCAGTTTCCAGTCAGCGTTCTCATCTGAGAGCTCAATAAGAGCGTCCACACAAAGGCTCCTGTGAGACACATGGAGGGATCATTTGAACATTCCTTTCAGAACAAAACATTTCATTTAGAGTTAAAAATACGAGTCTTATTTGTGTTTTCAATACACTATCTAGCTAACCGGATATGCAATAGTGCACAGCTGTGCAGTCAAATGTTTGCTTGGCTTTATCAGTGTTTGAATATAGAGTTTTTTGCCCTCTGGCTCATCCTGACAGACAGATGGACACAGTAAACTCACATAACCTCTACTGTGAGAGAAACAGGAAGAAGTCCAGTGTGACAGAGATGATTATGATGATTATAACTGGTTAAAGGGATTGTTCACTCAAAAATGTAATTTCGTCCCTCATTTAGAAAAGACAGTATTTTGAACTACATTATAGCCTCTCTTTTGCATTCCTTTGAACAGATAAAATATTTGGTTATTCTTGCAAGCCAGCATATGTCACAATTAGGGCTGGCAAATGATTAATCATGATTAATCGCATACAAAATAAAAGTTTGAGTTTGCCTTATATATGTGTGTGTACTGTGTGTAATTATTATGTATATATAAAAAAATACAAGCACAATCATGTATATATTTAAGAAATATTTACTAGTATATGTAGTTATTATAATTTTAATAGAATTTATATTGCGATTAATCGCGATTAATCGTTTGCCAGCCCTAGTCACAATAGACCACATTTTGTAAACTACCGTTCAGTATTGGTGCTATCATCTTATGCTTACCAAAGCTGCATTTATTTGATCAAAAACATAGTAAAATGTTTTACTAAAAACAGTAATATTGTGAAACAATACTACAATTTAAATGAAATGTTTTTTATTTGAAAATATTTAAAAATGTAATTTATTTCTGTGATGCAAAGCTGAATTTTCAGCATCATTACTCCAGCCTTCAGTGTCTTATGATCCTTCAGAAATCATTCTAGTATGCTGATTTGCTGCTCAAGGAACATTTCTGATTAGCAATGTTCAAAATAGTTGTGCGGCTTAATATTTTTGTGGAAACTGTAATACATTTTAATTTTTCAGGATGACTTGTTCTTTGTGATTGTGTGACTGTGCGTGTGTTAACCTGAGCAGGCGGTTGTTCTCCTCTTCAGCGTAAGAGTTCATCTGAACGGCCGTTTCGTTGTGCTGAATGAACTTGAGCAGCTCTGCAGAATCCAGCTGAGAGTCTCCATTATCATAATTCTACAAGAGACATAAAATGAAAAAAATGAATTTTTGCACACTTCAGTTTTAGTCAGGTAGCCGTTTCAGTGGGGTTACTGTTTGTATGTCATTTGAAGAGAGGAACAGGAAATGAGATTGAAATGGGACTGGGATTGTGAGGCGCAGCAGGCGCTGAGGTCATCTGCTCTCTGTGCAGTTTGCTCTGAACAGGTAGTCTGATAACTGATGTGTCTGATCATTTCAGCTATTTACTGGGTTATCTGCACATGTGTGTAGGACAGCAGGTCTTGAGAAGATTGTGTGCTACAATATATTGACATTTTCACATTTCCAGTGTTCTCAGAATAAGAAGTCGTCATATTTGGGGAAACATCTATATAGTGGTGAAAAAGCCATGGCAATGTTTCTATGATTTTACAAAAGAGGAAAAACATAGAGACACTGATTACATGAGAAAGATGTCAGATACATGTATATTTCTAATGTTAATAACATATATATATTTCTAATGTGAATAACTGTGGAAATCCCAGTCTGTGAAAAGGATCCATAATGACAAAGATGAACAGGAAAATCTTCAATTTATGAAGACACATAGACCAGTGATCATACATAAGCTACTTTGAAACTTACACATCATGCTCTCGGTTTAATCTTATCTCAACCGTTTGTCAGGAGACTGTAATCTGCCTGGTACAGCTGATTTTGACATGTTCACCAATAAACAAAAGGTAAAGGACATGTTCATGACTGAGTCAAACTTTCAGGCCTTGTTCTTCTCCGTCAACCGGAGGAACGGTTCACCTAAAAATTACAATTCCACCATCATTTATCGCTTCAAACCTGAAAATGACTTCTGTGGATGACAAAAGAAGTCTTTTGTTTAATGTTTCAGCTGTGTTTTTTAATACAATAAAAGTCATTGGGGTCCAAATCAACATTTGACCTCAGTCACTTTCATTGTATGGAGATCTTTTTTCATTTTCCACAGAATAAAGTAAGTCATACATGACTAGAATATATCAGTATATAATGACAAAAAATATTTTTGGGTGACCTCTCCCTTTAAATACTTTAGAGAAAGATGCCTAACAGATAAAAGTGATCTGACCTGCATATGGATTATTGGTTTGGTGATAGTGTTCAGTCAGATATATGGATTGTGCTGACAACTGTACAGACTTGTTCATCAGCTGAGTGTCACAGCTCACAGTGCAAAGGTGAGCTAATATTGAAACAGACTGATTCATCAAAAAAGCATGAGTGCTTGCATGACTGCTATACAAACAGAAGTCATTTTAGGTGTATTTTACATGCCTTCGGAGGCTGTCAGAAAAATCATGTGGCACGTCCTGAAGGCACTTTGAAGAGCGGCAGGAGGCCGCAGTGATTGCCTGGTGGAGGGTAATATACACAAAGCCCTGACGATGAAGGGACCAAACCAAATGAATGCTTTTATGCTGCAATAAATGTCAATCCTTTCACTGAAATACACTGAAGACATTTCAGTCAGACATCAAACATTTGTGTTTGTACATTTATATTTGGAAACCAAAATGGTCATGTATCATGTTCCGCTTCTCTTATGATGTTAGTAATTCTGCATATTGTTGTACTTTATAAGTTATTTTAAGAACATTTCTTAAATGTTGAAAGGAACCCTGGGTATTAAGACTTGTGTGGGTTAATATAGCAAAAATGATGTCTCTTACTGAAAAATGTAGTAAAAGCAGTAGATTTACATTATTTTAAAAATCCACATAATTTTATACATATTTTGGACTATGGGGGCACCATTATTTTGATGACGAAATGGCTGCACTCTGTGTGCTACTGGTGTTGCAACTCGGAGTGCACAACTCCGATATAAATAAAATCCTATAAAATCCTGATATGACGCCACACAAGTAGACCACAACTACTGAAAGAGCTTACAAATGGCAGAGACAAGAAACGCTAGATGCCATCCTGGCAGGATGTAAACATGCTGACGCTTGTCATGACGCCGCAGCCACTGAAGGAGTTTCTCAGCATTGATTTCACTCGATATCCATCGCCAAGCTCTTTCAGTAGCTGTGGTCATCATATTATTTTCTGAGTTGTATTGTGGTAAAAATAGCAACAGGCAGCGCCAGTAGCTCACCGAGTAGTTTAAAATATGTATAAAACAATGTGTA
Source organism: Labeo rohita (assembly GCF_022985175.1). Taxonomy (NCBI): domain Eukaryota; kingdom Metazoa; phylum Chordata; class Actinopteri; order Cypriniformes; family Cyprinidae; genus Labeo; species Labeo rohita. The sequence continues at coordinate 7,593,325 of NC_066877.1, read as the reverse complement.
TTTTTATGTACAAAAAAAAAAAATTGTAATGGGTATATTTCAGTAAGAGACTGAAATATAATGCTATATTAAGCCATACAAGTCCTAAATACCCGGTGTTCCCTTTTAAGCCAAGACATCCAGGTGAACAATGTAAAATAGGGTACATTTTTTTACTAAACTAATACACACCACCATAGTTCCCGAGTTGACTAATTACATTAAGAATTTCAAAACTTTTTGAAATAAAACTGAATAAATATGCAAATGAAGCATTATTTAATTAAATATTCACTAATTTACATAAAGGTCAAACTGAAAATCTAAACACTTGATAAAGCCTCGATGAAGCCAAAATAAATCAATTTGCACCATGTTTTCAGAAATAAAATATTAATGTCAGGTGAATGATGAACAAATCCAACTGTAAAAACCTTAAATAAACCGGAAAGAATGGGGCAGGGGAGCCGGTACCCAACTGTGCTTTTTTTTTCTTTACTTTTTTTTACTTTACTCTCTTTATAATAACAAAAACATCAAAAAGAGAGTCCAAAACTCTCAATTTCAATGTTCTGAACAATAGGGCCCTACAATCTTTTTCTTTCTTTATTTTCCTGAAATTTTTGTAAACATTTATTTACATTAATTAAACATTTATTTATTTTTAATCAAATTAAAATTAAACCCTTTTATGTTTGGCAAACAAACAGAGGTTTACTGTTAACATTAATACATGCAAGAAAATTTGTGTGAATATTTTGTTCAAAAAAGTTTTAATAGTAATTGTAGAATTTTTACATTTAAGTAGTTAATCTGGTTGTAATAATAATTTTTATCATTTCATTTTTTATTTAAATTGGCCAGAAATAAACATATATAAAGACATACGTTATACCGTACAAAAATAATACAAGAGTAATACATTTCTACTTTTTATGAATGGACTTTGTGGAGGAGAAATTATAGACGCATGTCCCCATAGAGACAGAAATGACATGCCGTCATGTAAATAAAATAAATAACATAAGAACATGTCATTTGTTTACTAATAGAACAAAGTACAGATCTGTTCTATAGGAAATGTAATCTTAAATTATTGTCTTAATAATCTTAAATTATAAATAGTTGTGATCTAGTGCTATATAGAAAATAAAATTAAATATAATAATTAACTTGACCTTCAAGGGGGGCCGGGGGTGCCCCTAATATAATGGCAGGGGAAACACTGTCAGTGTATAAAAAAATACATATATTCTTGAAAAAAATGATACTTAAAATATGTATTGTAACTGAAATTTACAGATACAAATAGGTAAATATAATAAACACTTAAATATGTATTTTACATGTTTAACTCTAAAACAACACCAGGGTTTTCAGGTTTTCCAACCAAAACTGCCCAATTGCTACTTAAAACTAGCTCATTTCGGGTTGGTCCCCTGGTAAAAACGTGCATTTCGGGTTGGTCCCCCGGTAAAAACGTGTTCCAGGGTGTAAAATACACATAAAAAATACATTTCGTTTAACCCGTGGACATGAAAAACTACCCGTGGCAACAGTGTTAAAGTAGCTCAATTCTGTGGGAAAACCACAGACCTGGCAACACTGAACAACATGCTATACAAGACAAATAGCCCAAAATCTTAAAACTGACAAGTGCATTAATAAGCAATGTTTTCGCCTGGCTTAAAATACTCTACTATACAAATTATTGCTGGTTTAATATTGTAAATGACTGTCTGCACACACCTTGAAGTACTTGAGGAGGATATCAGTGAAGTTGGAGCCCTTGGTGAACCAGCCATCTGGAACAACCTCTGTCTGCAGCCAGTCGATCACACGTCTGCGCAGCTCATTACGGTCAGCAACATAACACACAACTTCAGACATCACACACACACCACCAGACAGGATGAAGAGGATAACATTTAGAAAGAAGCACAATGACACGAGGCAACACATATCACTCATGATAATGGATGTTTCCGATTTAATGAATGCATTTGTCCTTTTGAGTTTCAGCAACTTGTCCTTGACAAAGAACATTTGATTAATGACATCCATCTTGCGGTACATCTTGAAGATGACTTTTTAGAAATGTCTGGGGGTTTGGCAATGATACCTTCTCTACAGAGTTCTCTACAGAGTACATACAATAACCTCAAGCTCCAAATACTATAACAACATAAAAATGGAAAAGACTAAATGGTAAAAACTGGGTCATAAGAGGTTAAATGCATTTTCTACATCTAAACAACGTTGTGCACAAGTAATTCCTTTGTAGCGGGTCTGCTCGCTGTATCTACGAGCTCATAATAAGTTGGTAATTAATGGTAATCTGTGCAACATGCAGATAAATAGAGTCATCAGAGAGCCATCTAGCTTGGCTCTGAGCCAACAGCAATAATACAACTCACCTGGGCTGGCCGCGGCTTTCTCATGCTTCTTTTCTGTAAGAGACGCGATAAATAAGATAAACGTGAGTGGTGTGATATCTCACAGGTGAACAATCTGCATGTAATTCTAGCTGAATCTTCCCTTGGTTATCACTTGAGCAGCCCCTTGCATCAAATATAGATAAGAGGTTACAGTGTCACCTTAAACATGTCGCAATGTCAGAATATTAGGGTCAAAATAACATGATATCAGAAGAAGACCCGGGTTTGACTGTATGTTCAACGTCCAATGATCCAACACTCTCTGCTGAGATGGTAAGTCTAAGAGGTCGACTGATGAATACAGTGCTAAGAGTTAGAGCGAATACCCTATTCCAGTCAGATAAACTGTTCCCAACAGATCTTAGGAGGTGGATATGTCTACATGAATTAACACATTACGTTCCTTTCTTTTTTATTTTGCTTATCCTCTATTAAAATGATTTCTGAAAGATCATGTGACACTGAAGACTGGAGTAATGGCTGCTGAAATGTCAGATTTGCATTATAATTTGAAACATATGCAAACATAAAACAGCTATTTTAAATTGTAAAGATATTTTACAATATTACAGCTTTTATTGTATTTTTGACCAATTAATGCAGTCTTTCTGAGCTTAAAACACTATTTCCAAAAACATTAAAACATCCTAATGCCCTCAAACATTTGAAAAGTAGTGTATATATATGGCCATTATAATGTAATAGACAAAATCATCACTGCTGGTCTTCAGTTATAATTAATGTTTACATTAATACCTTTACACCAATAAATGATTAAATGAGCTGTATTAATTGCATATACTACATGTATGTAAGTATATGTGCAATTGCAAAATTAACTATAATATTGTGATGTCCAAAGTACTGTGCTGGTTCGAAGTTTGAATTATAGAGCAGTTTTATACTATTGAGTTTATTTTGTGATGTTGTTCTCATCATTTTTGTCCAGAGTTAAATTTTTAAGCATAAAGGTTTAAACTTGCTCTGAAATTATAATAAAAAAATATCAATTATCACTGCAAACACCCTAGGGATTGACTGTTTTATAAAGATTATATTGTATCTTTATTATATTGCACAGTTTTGACAAGTGTTGATGACGTTATCTATGCACATGTAATAATTTCTACAGGGAGCAGAAAATAAGTCTGTATCAGCTTCTACTTCATTTCTATTCAGACTGCATGCCTGCAATTCATTCCTGTTCTCCTGCATGTTAGTCTCCACACACCTTTGCAGTGTCCGTCATGGGCTACTTGGATCTTGAGTCCAGTTAGGCAGGCGTCACGGTGCAGCTCGCAGTGGTTACGGTATGTTTTTCCATTACTGCCACACACTGAGCGCTTATGAGGCTTGCATTGCTGCAGGACAACACAATATACTGTTAACAACACAACACAACAATTTAAGCTATTACCTATTAACTGCCACCATTACACTATTAACTGCCAAATTAAAATCTGAACATTGCAAGCAAGAACAAATGTATACATATATATGTAAAAAGGACACTGTGGCTGTCATTTGATTTTCCTCTCACGCCTCTGGTTGAAAGCTGACATTAAGCCTGTAATAAAATTAAAGCTTGGGGCCCGGCTGGTGGCGGGACAATGGGGTGAATGTCTGTGTGTTATATGGAATAGTTTTACTGCATAATCTGCTGAGCTGAGTAGACACAGAACATGGTATATTCAACACACAAGACCCCAATCCCACACACACTACTGTTATTGTATTAATGTATTTCACATTTTGTTTAGAACATTGTTCAGAACAATTCTGACTTTAAGTGTAACAATAAAGCATCAAGAGCCACACCAATATAGTATTTGCTATGATGGTGAAAACACTTTAGGAAAAGGAAAAGTTTCTAATGGTGAGGATTTATTGATTGTATTAAACATGCACAGTGTACTTCAAATCTTAAAAGTACAGTATATTTTTAAACAACTGTAACTGCAGATAATATAAACTGTTTCCTAAAACATTTAAACGCACTTTGTAATAGTACCAAGCTAAAAGCTTTACTTTCTAATTTAAATCATTGTTTTAATAATCTATTTTCATGTTATAAAGAACTATTTTGATGTGTTAACACACTAAAACATATAAGGTACTTGATCATAATTTTACTGTAGTGTGTTTAGTAAATATACTATTTTGTAAATGTAGTCATTTAAATGTACTAGGTTGGAACTTCATAAATGCAAATGTGTAATAAAAAATATATTTAACTACACAACAAACACGTTTCAATAGAAATGACATAAAAAAAAAATATATTTTAGTGTAGCGTCAATTTTTGGCAGTACATTTGGCAGTACACTTTAAAGATATTTCAAAGACATTTTAAATTACATGTAAAGATACTTAAGTCCTACTTAAAGGAACACTTTTAATTTTTTTTTGGAAAATTGGCTCATTTTCCAATTCCCCTGGAGTCAAACAGTTGAGTTTTACCATTTTCGAATCCATTCAGCTGATTTCCGGGTCTGGCGGTAGCACTTTTAGCATAGCTTAGCATAGATCATTGAATCAGATTAGACCGGTAGCATCTCGCTCAAAAATGACCATATATAATGACAATATTTTTCCTATTTAAAACCTGACTCTTCTCTAGTTACATCGTGTACTAAGACTGACGGAAAATGAAAAGTTGTGATTTTCTAGGCTGATATGGCTAGGATCTATACTCTCATTCTGGTGAAATAATCAAGGAACTTTGCTGCCGTACCACGGGTGCAGCAGGCGCAATGATATTACGCAGCGGCTGAAAGTGACCAGCACTAAGTTTGTGTAGATGCAGAGTTGCAGCCGGCAGAGTTGACGGCTTCGTAATATCATTGCGCCTGCTGCACCCATGGTATGGCAGCAAAGTTCCTTGATTATTTCGCTGGAATGTATAGTTCCTGGCCATATCGACCTAGAAAATCACAACTTTTCATTTTTCAAAAAAGTGGAGTGTTTCTTTAAGTATACCAAAAAGCACTCATAAATTCAAATAACTGCATTTAATATAGCTTTAAACTATAATGCATTTGAATTTATTTGCAGTTAATATGCATTTAAATGTCTAAAAACATTACATTCAGTTTGCACTTAAAGTTCACTTCCAGAACAAACATTTACAGAAAATCTTCTCACCCCCTTGTCATACAAAATGTCTTTCTTTCTTCATCAGTCGTAAAGAAATTATGTTTTTTTAAAGACAACATTTCAGGATTTCTCTCCATATAGTGGACTTCAGTGGTGCCTGTGAGTTTGAACTTCTAAAGTGCAGTTTAAATGCAGCTTCAAACAGCTCTAAATGATCCCAGCCAAGGAAGAAGGATCTTATCTAGTGAAATGATCTGTTATTTACTAAAAAAAAAAATTGACAATTTATATACTTTTTAACCTTAAATGCTCGTCTTGTCTAGCTCTGCGTGAACTCTTGTGTATTCTGGTTCATGACAGTTAGGTTATGTTGAAAAACTCCCATCTCATTTTCTCCTCCAACTTTAAAATCGTCCTACATCGCTGCAGAAGTACCAACCCTGTGTTTACAAAGTGAACATGCAAAGATCAAACACCCTTTACAAAAATAAGGTAAAACAGCAATGTAGGATGATTTTGAAGTTGGAGAAAAAAAATTAAACAGGTGTTTTTCGACCTACCCTTACACTGTCTTGAACCAGAATACACAGAGTTCATGCAGAGCTAGACAAGATGAGCATTTGAGATTAAAAAGTATATAAACTGTAATTTTTTTTTTTAGAAATTGACCAAGCGTTTTGCTCGATAAGACCCTTCTTCATCAGCAGGGATCATTTAGAGCCCTTTGAAGATGCATTTAAGCTGCATTTTGGAAGTTCACCATTGAAGTCCACTATATGGAAAGAAATCTGGAAATGTTTTCCACAAAAAAACAATTTCTTTACAACTGAAGAAAGACATGAATATCTTGGATGACAAGGGGGTGAGTAAATTATCTGTAAATTTTTGTTCTGGAAGTCATCTTCTCCTTTAAGTATAGATTTAAATTTTATTATTTCCATGATAAATATGTCTGTTTTTGAAAGTAGGCTAAAATGTACTTCTTTTCAGGTTATTCAGTGTTTCTCCAGTCATGGAAAACCACAAAATATCAGAGAACTTTAAAACCTTTGAAAAATCACATCACAGAACTTACTAAAAGTCATGCAAATTTCTTCATTTTTTCTAGATTTACTCCGCTTTAAATATATAATTAGCTAGAAATTGCTTTTCAGTAAGCGCATTGACTGCAATCTTTCAAAAATGTCTACAGTTCTTCACATCCGAAAGAATAAAAGTCAAGGAAGTTCACTAGTCAAAAGCCTGCATATTTCTTCTAGAAGGTTTTCTTGAGTTTCTCTGAAAAGAGGCCTTACCTCAATGCACAGACAGCTGGGCTCTCCTTTCTCATTCACGGCACACTCTCTCCCAGCACCGCAGAACACATTAGCACACACCTTTGATTTGCTCTGAGCCTCCTGCTGAAAACACAGAAATAAACACCATAAATAAAACACAAACAGTCTCACAGCTGCAAACTCTAATTAGGTACTGAGCAGAAGGAAAATAAGTTCATCTGTGCACATACAGACTCTCACCACCAGAGGGCGTCTGCTGCAAACGTTAATCATTTCAACATCTAGATTTGGTTGTATACCCTTCTCTATATTTGGCATACATAACGTACACTTCTCACAAAAGACCGTCTGTAAAGGATGTTTTGTGGTTTGATCTATATTCTAATCGCCTAATGAAACCAGGACAGACACTAAACTAAACTAAAAACCTTTTAAAACAGAAACCAGCGCTGGTACAGGACCACAAATTCACTTTTACACAAACACACTTATACTTGCTCTTTCTCTCTCACACACAAACAGTGTTTCCTCGGTGTCTGGGGACAGAAGATTGATAACTCTCTCCAAAAATGGCCGAACTCTCTCCACTCCAAACACTCCTGAGAGCCTCCTGCCACCAGTTTCCCTGACAACTAGCGGTTCTCCTTGAAAACTAGGACATCTGCAGATTTGGAACAGCAACCTCTAAAACAAATGTGTGTCCCACAAGGTACAAAATGCATATCGAATATATATGTAGTACATTGGTACACAGACCAGTTGATTCACTTTCTTCTTGTCTTTTTTTAAAAACCATTTATAACAGATTTATGTACATTTAAATAAATAAAGTTTAATGACCATTTATATTATGTGTAGCCTACAAGTATTTGCTAAATGAATGCTAGCTTTATTGCTAAACAGGATAAAAATAAATAAGAGCATTAAAATATAAAACATGATAACAGATGAACAGATGGAGTAAACTAAGACTTTTAATACAAAAATAACATAATAAATAGAAAACTAAATGAATAACTAAATTATAGCTGACAATTATTAACAAGTTTATGTGATAAAATGGCAAAAAAAAAAATAGGATAACAATGTCCACAATTATTCAAAAGTTGTTAATGTATATATGTATATATATATGTATATATATATATATACACACTGCCCTCCAAAAGTTTGGAAACACCCCTGGCAAAGTGTGGTTTTGGACGATATCAGCATAAATCCTTATCATTTTTTGGTGCAAATACATTAAAGTAACTTGACATTATCATTGAAGACCAGCAATAATAATTTTAATTTTGATTACATAATAATGGCAATATATACATGTCAAAGTCAGACATGCCCCTTTGTCAGCTGTGATGCCTGGTTACTGGTTTAAACTTGGTCCAGGTTTTTAAAAGATGTTTGGGTCAGCACACCTTAATAGCTTCAACAGTTGACTGCCAATTATGTTTAGAATACAATGAATTTAGGCCCAGATTATGCAGAGCTGTAATAGCTGCTAATGGTGGATATTTTGATGAATCGAAAATGTACGTTTTTTCTATGTATAAACTGTTTATGTAATAAAATATGTTCCCTTTCGAGGAACTCGAACTGCGTCCTCTAGGGGGCGCTAGGGGGGAACGCCGTCTGCGTGACCCGTGTCTGAAGTATACATACAAAAACACCAACGGAGTTGGCCGGCGACAGCCTATGACGTCACTACCGGCGCGACCACAGTATAAAAGGGCGCCGGTAGAGCAGGACGGTCTCTTCTTCGTCTTCACTGACCTTTTGTCTGTAACCAAAGCTCGAATTGAGTGCATGTTTCTCACCAATGTTTTAATTATGGCTCGCGTGTGACGATGCGTGGTAAAGAGCAAGCGCTCTTTGCTCCCGTGGAGTTTATTGCGCTCTTTGCTTGTCTCTTGCGAGAAACAAGCACGCTCTGATACCCGCACCTATCATACGGTCCTTATATGGTGAGGATTAAGCGAATATCGGCTCTCGAGGGAGTTGAACGAGATCACCGCATTTATTGCTTGTTGCGAGAGGCAGACGCGCTCTCATACCCGCTTACACAGGGCTCGCGGGCTGTGTGTGCGGTAGTCAGCTGCGCTTTCAGCTCTCGAGGGAGTTGAATGCGATCGTCACATTCAGTACTTATTTCTTACGATGGACTGGTGTGCTCTCGTAGCCGCTTGCACGAAGCTCGCGAGCTGTGTGCGTGCGGTCGGGAGCAGCGCGTCCAGCTCGCGAGGGAACTGGATGTGCTCATCGCGATGCATTCGCAAAGGAGGGAAGCGAGTCTTCTCTATACCCGAATTTGCATGAGTGTGCTCGCCTCTCGGGCATTAACAACGCATCCGCGGCGGCGGCTCCGTTCCGCCTGATTCCCGCGGGAGTCTGGCGCGTGGGCGGAACGTGTTCAGCTCCCTAGGGGGTTGAACATATGCTGCGCGTTGCGATTGTGGTGTTAATTTTCTGCCATACTCGAGGGTATGGACAGAAAATGAAGAGGATAGTATAGCCATCTGAGGATGGTTATAGCTTCTTTGCATTATTTATGTGGTTAAGTGCAGCTATCTGAGGCTAGCTGTGTGTTAACCTGTCCCTTTCATAGAGCTGTCTATCTGAGGATAGCCAGGTGTTAGCTCGGTGATCGTTCCCCTTCCTAGGGTTTCTAAGTAGTGATCTCTTTGAGCTCCTGGTCAGGTAAGTGCTGTCTCCCCTGCCTGGGATGTGGGTAGACAGCCCATTCTTTGTGGTCAGGTCAATCGTGGTTGATTTCCCTTTTCTGTTAACTCTGTGATTGCTCCCCTTATAGGGTTTTTAAGCAGTGGTCTCCCTGAGCCCCTGCCTAGATGGTGTTATCTCCACTGTTAGGGTTATAAGTAGGTGACCCACTATGATGGTCTGGCAGTTTCTTTAGAAGGTCTTTCTGGTAACTGGAGTCAGACGTGGGAACCACGGTGGGTGAGTTTGATCCCTTATTGTGTGTCTACCATGCTGTATTTCCGGACCTGTCTTGTGCATTTCCTTTGGTAGGTCCTCTTCGAGCACCCCCCTCTGGTCTTTCACCATGGTTATGGTTTGCTTGCCTGGATCTGCCTTCGGCATATCGATTGGGAAACTTTCAGGTCCCCACTACAGCACTGCATCTAGGGCTATGGTCCTACCTTCAGGTAAGCTCTTCGGAAGTCTTTCTCGCAGGGAGCTCCTGGACATGCTTTATAGACACATGGACCTAGGCCACCTGGTTAGACCCTCTTCTGCTTCCCGCCCTAAGGGCCTTCTGTTTCTGGATTTCCACCCCTTCATACAGACCTGTTCTCATGCCATTTGGTGATCTAGCGAGTCGCACCTCCGAGGAGTGGGCTTGATCACGCTATGTCTCGCCATCTTACGAATCAGGGTCATTTCTGCGGAAACTCTCTGGTGCTCCAAGGAGCCTTTGGCTACATTGTGGCCCTTGTTCTCGAGGTTCTGCGGGCCTTGATAGAGCAGGGCCTTATGCTTTCCATTGAGATGGTAAGCACAGGTCTGTGTGGGGTGAGAATGGTTCAGGCCTCCCTTACAGGGCTCGGATGGCAGGAACCATGGAGGGGTGAGTTTGATCCATTTTTATGTCTCTAGAAACCCTTCTAGATCTGTCTATTATTATAGCCAGGTAGGAGCTTGGTGATCGCTTCCCTTTCAGGGGTTCTAATAGCGGTCTCTTGAGGCGACCAGGTGAATGCTGTCTTCTCCCTATGGTTTGGGTAGGCAGCCCATTGCATGTTCTGGTCAATGCGTGATTTACTCCCCTATAACCTTGCTTTATTATCTCCCCTGCTGGGTCATAAGCAGATGGTCGGGGTGGTTCCTCCAGGAGAACTTATGAGCTATCGGAGTCATGTGCAGGAACTACGGTGGGGTGAGTACGGCTCAGTACTATGTGTCTATCCTGCTGTATGTCGGGGTCCTGCTTTGTTGTGTGCTTCCTTGGTAGGTCCTCTTCGAGCACCCCCCTCTGGTCCTCGACCATGGTTATGGTCTGCTTGCCTGGATCTGCCTCCGGCTTTGGAATAGGAAGCTTTCAGGTCCCCACTACAGCACTACTTCTAGGGTCTCGGTCCCATCTCTAGGTAAGCCCTTTGAAAATCTCTTCACAGGGAGCTTCCGTCGTTGGGATAGACACATGGACCTGAGGCCACCGGGTTGAAACCCTCTATCTGCATCATGCCCTGAGGGGTTTTCTGCTGCTGGGGTTTCCGCCCTTTACACAGACCTGCTCCTGACAAGGTGGTGTTCTAGCGGGTCGCCCCTCTGAGGAGTGGGCCGGATCATGCTCTGTTTCGCCATCTTACGAGTCAGAGTTATTTCTGGGGAAATTCTCTGATCACGTCTAGGAGCCTCTTTCTTGGCCCTCGCTCCCAGGGTTCTGCGGGCCTTGGTAGAGCAGGGCCCTTGCTTTCCATCGAGGTGGTAAGCATAGGTCTGTGTCGGGTGGGAAGGGCATAAGCCCCCTTGAGAGGTTACCCGTAGAACAGCCTGAGGGCTGGGGATGTTGCTGCTTTCTTTGCAGCCTTTGAGAGGTGGCTCCCCTTCAGGTCTGGTCTCTGTATCTCTTCCTGGGCAAGGCGCGACGAGGCTCCCCTTTCTGCGGGAAGGGTTTGCTGAGACTCGTCCCCCTTGGGGCATCAGACCTCCCTCCCGCCTTCGGGAATACAGGTCTGTTCTGATACGCCGCCTTTTTGATTAAGGTGTATCGACTTTTTGGCAGTTAGACAGCCAGCTGCGGCCGCTGTCTGCTCGATGCATGCTCCTCTCCTTTCGGGGAGTTTTTGAGTCTGCCCGAGCATTTCCCTCGGGCTACTGAGGTTTGCCCTTACTGCCGTTCCCCCCTTGGCCCCTTGGAACTGTTTACCAGGACCAGATCTTATCCAAGGCTCGACGATGCTCCCCTCTTTTTATAAGAAGTCTCTGAGCTCGTCCCTTCTGGGGAATCAGTGGCTCCTCCTTCCGGGAGTGGAAGCCTTACCCGATACACTGCCGTCTCCTGGGCGGTTACGTGTTTTCGGCTCTTGGCAGTATATTGGATAGATAGCCGAGGCTACTATCTGTTTGGCATCTTTGCTCCCCTCTCCTGAGGGTTTCATTTGAGCATTGCCTTCTTGGCGACGAGTTATGCCCCTACTGCCTTCCCCTATAGCCTTGTTAAGCCGGCAGTTTTCCCCTCAACCTGGGGATCTTCTTCTTTTCACCGTTTCTCAACGGTACGTCTAAAATCCATAAATATGGTAAGTGCACACGTGAACCTTTGGGCACTTTTCTCAAATCCACGCTGTGGTATGGAATGCACCGGTGTTCTGCGTCCATTCTAAAATCCTTTATGGTAGGGATTCACGCGCTTTTGCCCGTACCCTTTCTCGAGATGGCTAAAAAACCCCGGTCACCCTGGGTTCCTCTCCTTAACATCTGCCAGGCTAAAAAGGAACGGTTTGTGCGCTCTTCCAGCGCGCTCCTTATTTACGCTTACCGAGGTGAGCAGGGAGTTACCACTGCGCTCTGTTTATGACTCCTGAGGGAATCATATGGAACTACAGTGGCTCCTGAGAATCAGGCCAGCCTAGATTGCCTAGGCCCTCGGCCTTGTCCCCTTAAAGGAATACCTCGGTTTCCAAGCTTGGGCTCTGCCTCGGGTCAGCCTCGACCCTTACAGGTAAGTTAGGCAGGTAGCCCAGGCTCTGGCCGTAGGGGATATTTCTCTGACAGCCGTCACTTATTCCAGGGGCAACTCCCTTAAAGTCTAGGGAGTTGGTACTTAGTGCCTGTCTCTCCGAAGTCAGGCACTCCCCTCAGCATGGCAGCGTGGGTATAACCGTTCCCCCTAGCGCCCCCTAGAGGACGCAGTTCGAGTTCCTCGAAAGGGAACGTCTCAGGTTACGTATGTAACCCTGGTTCCCTGAGAAGGGAACGAGACACTGCGTCCTCTAGGCTCAGGGCCATGCTTCAGGATGTGGGCTTCAGACGAAGAAGTGACCGTCCTGCTCTACCGGCGCCCTTTTATACTGTGGTCGCGCCGGTAGTGACGTCATAGGCTGTCGCCGGCCAACTCCGTTGGTGTTTTTGTATGTATACTTCAGACACGGGTCACGCAGACGGCGTTCCCCCCTAGCGCCCCCTAGAGGACGCAGTGTCTCGTTCCCTTCTCAGGGAACCAGGGTTACATACGTAACCTGAGACGTTTTCGTAGTCTGTGTTGTCCCTTATCAGTGCACAATTATCACAAATTAAAAAGGATTCATGTCAATATTGTCCAAAACCCCACTTTTCTAGGGTGTTTCCAAACTTTTGGAGGGCAGTGTATATATTTAAATAAATGCTGTTCTTTTAAACTTTCTGTGTAAAGAATTCTGAAAAATGTTTCAGGTTTTTCACAAAAGTAGCTGTTTTCAACATTGATGATTAATAATTAGGGGTTTTATAAGCCGTAAATCAGCATATTTGAATGATTTCTGAAGGATCATGTGACACTGAAGACTGGAGTAATGATGCTGAAAATTCATCTTTGCATCACAGGAATAAATTACATTTTAACATAAAATTACATTTTAAACATGCAGCTGAACAATTTAAGTGTTGTTTATACAGAATGCGTTCTTTGTAAGTTTGTAAATAAACTTACTGACTATAACTTGTAATTGTGAGTTTATATCATGCAATTTTGAGAAAAAAAAAGTCAGAATTGAGATTATATCCTGCAATTCTGGCTTTAAAACTAACAAATGTGAATTTATATCTCATAATTCTGAGAAAAAAAGTAAAAAGAATTGTGAGATAAAAAGTCGCAATAACCTTTTTTTTATTCAGTGGCAGAAACAGGCTTCCATACAAAAGTGACCATAAAGCCATTTATAGTGTTAAAAATATTTATATTTCAAATAAATGCTGTCTTTAAACATTTATACTTATCAAATGATCATGAAAAAAATGTTGCCACAAAAATATTAAGCTTTAATACTTTTTTTAGCAAGACTCTTTTAAAAAGTTTAAAATAGTTATTTAAAATTGCAATAATATTTCACAATATTATTTTACTATATTTATGATCAAATAAAAGCAGTAATGCTGACAGTTCAGCTTTGCATCACAGAAATAAATTACATTTGAAAATAAAATATAAAAGAGCTATTTTAAATTGCAATAATTTTATTTCACAGTATTACTATTTTATTATATTTTTGATCAAGTAAAAGCAGCCTTGGTAAACAACAAAAAAAATATTTTAAAAATCTTACAGACCCCAAACTTTTAAATGGTACTCTGTTCTTTTTTGGGTTAAATCATCAGTGTCCAGTCTCTCAGGTTATCAAAAGTGATTTACACTCTTCTGCCAGCAGATGGCGCTGTGATATCAGGTTTGTTGATTACAGTGTAATTAATGGGTCGTTCACTCGAGACACGTTCTTTCACTTAAACGAACTAGACTGGACACAATGAAATGGAGCATTTCAACATGTTTCTAAAACTTGATATAACATCCAAAAACCGATCCTGTATAAGTGCCATGTTTAAAACAGACAGAGCATTTCAGTTCATAACTGGATTAGACATCTTTGTGGTTATTAAATTGTTTTTTTTTCTCTTTAGACGCTTTTGTCCTACTGAACTTTCTCTCCGGTGTTTGATTTATGTACAAGGTCACTGAATCTGCCTCACGTCTGACAAATTCCCTTGTCTTTCCTCTTTCTCTGCCCTTTTTCTTTGTGTTCCCTGCTACAGGACCCCAGTCTCCTCCACATCACAGCAAAGTCATGTGAATAGCGAGCTAGCCAATCACGTGCTGCCAAGTTGTGCCTGGAGTAACGATTTAGGAGTTTCCTGAAATACCCCTCCTGCTTTCCAAAACCTCCCTAGCGTCTAACTATAATCAAATGCAGTCTGTGTGTGTGTGTTCAAGCAGTGTGTCGTCACATCTAAACTCTTGCCTGTTCTTTCCTTTCCCATGGACTGTGATTGCTGGTTCCACCCTGACTAACTCCAGTACACACACTCACACAGACGGCCCCTTCCCCCGCTTCCAGCTCATGCATGACTCATACAATGTAAGCAAACTTTCCAGGGGGAGATTTTTTTACCCGAGGGCTGCGTTCATGTCCACAGTTTTAGAGGAATATGATGTAAAACAGATCAACAGTCATTTCTAATCACAATCTGCTCCGTTTGAGGTCATCAGAGGACTTTCAGACACAGCGCTGCCATATTAAAAGTTTATGGGATATTCATCTGAGAGAGTTTTGTCCTGACAATAGAGGTAGATACTATTGCGGACCGGCGGTAACAGAGGTACATTAAAGGAGAGAGAACAAAACCAAGCCTCATGCATAAATGAATCTCCTTCTCCACAGGGAAGCCATGCTGACATTTAAACGAATGAACGTTGTAGCGTGCGTTAGCTAAATCAAATCAAAAAAGCAGATACGTTTCCATGACAACCAGGCAGGAGGGCTTGAAAAGAGCCATAAAATTTGCTGTAGGAGAAAGTCAGTGAGAGATGGGGTACAAGATGCCTGCAACTGAACTATGACCTCCAGAATTTCATTGCAAGCATGGTGCTGTTACACTGTCTCAGATGGGTGTTATCTAACTTATGATATCTCACTCTTTCTGAAAGCTGTTTCCTTTATTGGTAGTCTTCATATTTTAAAATGCTTGTACAAATATAATCATGCTTATGCATTGCAAAAAAAAAAAAAAAACCTAAGAAGCAAATGATTTGCTTGATTTTTTTTTTTGAGCATATACACTAACAAAATGTATTTTTTCTTTTTTTTTTACGGAAATTAATACTCAAAGTGTGGAAGCTCATTTCTGCCACTGAATAAAAATAAACCAAAAAAGGTAGTTAAAGTTAATAAAAAGAACTTTTATCTCACAATTCTGACTTTTTCTCGCAATTGCATGATGCAAGCTCGCAATTCTGACTTTTTTTCTCATAATTGTGAGATATAAACTTGCAGTTTTGAGTTAAGAATTGTGAGACATATACTCACAATTCTAAGATCATACCAGTCTTTTCCCCCCCTCAAAATTGCACTTTATAACTCGCAATTGCGAGTTTATATCTCACAATTCAGAAAAGAAGTATTTGTAATTGTAATTGTGAGTTATAAAGTCAGAATTGTAATATAAACTCACAATTCTGACTTACAACTCGCAATTGCAAATATACTTCGCACAATTTTGAGAAAAAAGTCAGGATTATCGAGTAAAAAGTCAGAATTGTGAGATATAAACTCGCATTTGTGAGAAAAAAAATCAGAAATGCAAGAAGAAAGTCAGAATTGTGAGTTTACTGCATGCAATTCTGAGAAAAAAGTCAGAATTGTGAGTTTATATCATTCAATTCTGGTAAAAAAGTATGAATTGTGAGTTTATATCATTAAATTCTGGTAAAAAAA
The DNA here is from genome assembly GCF_022985175.1 of Labeo rohita. Classification (NCBI taxonomy): domain Eukaryota; kingdom Metazoa; phylum Chordata; class Actinopteri; order Cypriniformes; family Cyprinidae; genus Labeo; species Labeo rohita. Next base: position 7,577,107 of record NC_066877.1, on the reverse strand, counting down.
AAGTCTGAATTGTATGTTTATATCACACAATTCTAAGAAAAAGTATGAATTGTGAGTTTATATCGCAATTCTGACTTTATAACTCTGACTTTAAAAAAGTCAGAACTGTTTATTTAATGCAATTCTGAGAAAAAAGTTTGAATTGAGTTTATATCACAATTCTGAGAAAAAAGTCTGAATTGCTAGTTTATTTCATGAAATTTTGAGAAAAAAGACAGAATTCTATGTTTATATCGAACAATTCTTAAAAAAGTATGAGTTGTGAGTTTATATCTCACAATTTTGAGAAAAAATATGAATTGTGAGTTTATATCTTGTAATTCTGACAGTGTAACTCGCAATAATTGTGAGTTTATATCACAATTCTGAGAAAAAAGTCAGAATTGTTTATATCATGCAATTCTAAAAAAAAAGGTCAGAATTGTGAGTTTATATCTTGTAATTCTGACAGTATAACTCACAATAATTGTGAGTTTATATCACAATTTTGAGAAAAAAAAGTCAAAACTGCTTATTCCATGCAATTCTGAGAAAAAAGTTTGAATTGTGAGTTTATATCGCAATTCTGAGAAAAAAAAAGTCAGGATTGCGAGTTTGTATCATGCAACTCTGAGAAAAAAGGTATTTTTTTTAATCTTTTATTCAGTGGTGGAAACTGGCTTCCATACAAAGGTGACAGTAAAGACATTTATAATTTTACAAAACATTTATATTTTAAATAAATGCTTTTTTAAAACATTTACATTTATCAAAAGATCATGGCAAAAAATCACCGTAAACACTATTATACTGTTACAAAAAATTCTATTTGAAATAAATGCTGTTTATTTTAAACTTTATATTCATCAAAGAATTCTGAAAGAAAAGCTGTTTTCAACACTGATAATGAGAAATATTTCTTGAGCAGTAAATCAGCATATTAGAATGATTTCTGAAGGATCATGTGACACTAACGACTGGAGTAATGATGCAGAATGTTCAGCTTTGATCACAGGAATAAATTACATTTTAAAATATATTCAAATAGAAAACAGTTAAACACAAACTTAACTTATCTGAAACTTTTTTCTCAAATGAATTCACCTTGTTTTAGGGATGTTTAGGAAAACAAAATACTGATTCAAAGAATGTTATTTGCAAGTATAAACGCAGGTGTCAGAGCTGTGGTTAAAATAGCGGTTACAGATCAGTAGTTGAGTGGGAAAGAGTCTTTTCCCTTAAGCACATCTGAACAGTGTTGCTGTTGTTTATCCAGAGGGCTGTTCTGGCAGGCAGAGGGGCCGCTGTGATTGCCAAGGCGAGAGGAGAGGGGAAAGACAGAGAGCAAACATTCCTGGTGCAGAAGAGTCGAGGAATGTGCGGCTGTGTCTGACTCACGAATCATGACCAGATAGAAATGTGACCTTCCCCTCAACTGAATCCCATTCACTACAGCTAACACATACACTAATCTACTGCCATATGACCAACAACAATGTCAGCAGAGGTCACAGTGCCACAGTGAGAGTTAAAATGCAAATCAGTTCACATTTGCAGCTAAATTAAAATATGAAATGAATCTCATAACAAACTATTCTCTGTTTCCCTCTGGCCCAATGGTTTAAGATTAGTTTTAACACTGGTAAAGACTGATTCAGCAACTGTATATAAAGTTTGTAGGTGTGTATTCAGCTCGCTTCAAATGAAACACATAAATGCTAGAGTAATATTACATCAGCCTGACTACTAACCTTTCTCAGTGCAGAGGTTTGTCAACAGCTGTTAACCAAATGCTTGCAGCGGTAATATAAGTTTAATATAGTGAAAAACCATCATGTGGGTTTGTGCCTCAAGCAAGGAAGAGGCAACTTAGTCGGTCGAAGCAGCTCAGAGCATGTGAATGTGTCTGAAATGGTGTTCATGGAGTCTCTGTGCAGTCAGTTTACACTAGACTGCAGTGTATACAACTGTATGAGTTATTGTATTGATAGGAGCAGCTCATTTGCATATTGCTGAACTACGCCTCATTGTTAAAAGTTTGTGCTGCTAATGTTGTCTGAAGCTGCAAAGTCTCTGACTGTGTGAACAACTCATTAAAGGGATAGTTCACCCAAAAATGAAAATTTTGTCATTTTTGCCTCATGTTGTTCCAAACCCGAAGGACCTTCGTTCATCTTTGGAACACAAATTAAGATATTTTTGATGGAATCCGAGAGCTTTCTTACTCTTCATATACAGAAATGAAACGAAAATTAATTTCCTCCCTTTCTTTTTGTTACCCTAGCCAACTGAAACTATTTTATGTGATGATGATGGTCATAAAAAAATATTGTTGTCCGAGGTTTCAAAATTTGGTGTGGCCTGGATGAGTGTGAGATTTCCCGGCCTGAAATTTTGTCCCAGTCCGGCCCTGTTTCAAAATATCTTATTTATTTTGTGTTCAACGCAAAATACTGCACAGGTATGGAACAACTTGAGGGTGAGTCAATGACAGAATTTACTTTTCTGGGTAAACAATTTCTGTTTTGGGATGATGAGTGGCAGAGAACAGCTGAAATCTCTCTGGACCGGACGACAGCTGTTTGTTATGACTCTGAAAACCGAGACAGTGGGACTAACAAACACATTGAAGCTAAAAGGTCAGATTGTACAGATGTGCTGTAATAAATAATCAGCACATTGCAACTCGGTTATTATAATAATTGCAATTATTTATTTTAAAGGTGACATATCATGAAAATCTGACTTTTTCCATGTTTAAGTGGGTATAATTGGGTCCCCGGTGCATCTACCAACCCAGAAAACGTGAAAAAGGACAACTCAGTAACTTTGTCTTGGTAAGCCTTTTTCTGCAAGTTTGTGAAAAAATGAGCCACTCAGATTTCGCTCCCCCGTGATGTGGTGGGGGGATCTTATTATATTTTTACCTCTCCTAGATCAGTACGTTTCCACCCATGCACCGTCACTGTTTTTTGCAAGCGACGACAGTGTACTAGTTGTAACACCATTGCAAAAGCTTGAGCAAAGCAAACTAACTGTTCTGTCTTTGGCTGCACAGATGAGCACAGAACGTTAGAGTCTCAGCCTCAGAGGAGACAAGAGAGCAGTGGATTTATTGATTTATTTACCGTATATTACACTGCTGCCACACAGATCTAATATAAACATACAATTTCTTTCCCAGCTGTTTACCTTCACAGACATAACTGACTGTTTTTGTAACTCATGTGTGTTTTAAAATAAACCTGTGTGTATTTGACAGTTTAAGCGCAATAAGACATGAAATTAATTCGTTTAGTACTCACATGTCATGTGACAGCCACTTTCTGTGCGTGTGCTTTGGATGTGTGCGTTTAGAAATACCAGAGGTTTAAACTAACATGGTTTAAAGCGTATTATTTCAGCATGATAGACATGATAATCAAAACCAAACAGATGGTTTTTAGCAGAATATCTGAGGTATGAGCTGTAAAGGCACAGCCTTATTCTGGAAAAGGGGGCGGGGAGCAGCGGCTCATTTGCATTTAAAGAGACATACTTGAAAACCGCGTGTTTCTGCTTTCACTCAAAATAGGCATTTTCAAAATGATTTAATAAATGATCTGTGGGGTTCACAGACACATTCTGGGGACACCTGAGACTTATATTACATATTGTAAAAAGGGGCATAATAGGTCTTCTTTAATTTAAATGAAAATGACTGATTTAGGCCACAACAGGCTGTTGGCGATCAGCCCAGAAGGTTAGTATGGGTATCCTATGCTTGTTCAAATGCAACTGTCAGGAAAGTGTGGAGAAGGCATATTCAGGATATAACAGAAAAGTGGAAAAGACAAGAAAGATGGAAAGTGTTGAGGACAGCTAGAGGGAAAAGACCCAGTATCATGGGAGGAAAGAGAGCTCCAATTAAATAGCAAAGCCTGAGAGGAAGAGTCTTCAGCTACACACTTCACTCTTATAAGGTTCTGCATTTATAATCTTTTCTTTTCGAAGTGCAAATATAAAAATACATTACATCTGATGTTTTTTTAAGTCTCTTATTCTCACTAAGATTTATTTCACTACAAAACACAGCAAAACATTAATTGTGAAACAGTATTGCAATTTAAAATAACCATTTTCTGTTTGAATATATTTAAAGTGATTTATTCCTGTAATGCAAAGCTAAATTTTCAGCATCATTACTCCAATCTTCAGTGTCACATGATCCTTCAGAAATCATTCGATTATGCTGATTTGCACATAACTAAAAAATATTTTTGTCAGACACAAGCTAAAACATTGAAACTCTAAAACACAGATATTGAATTATAAGTAAGAGACTTCAATGGTTTTTGGATTCCAAAGAGAATTTTTAAAGCAAGAATGTGTAAAGCTTTCAAGACTTCCTGAGTTCTAAGGTTTGTGAAGTGATGGTACAGTATATGGCTCTGCAGAAGCAGTAACTCACATAAACTTCATTTTTAATAGCTGAATTCCTGATGTAGTACTACACTACCCAAATTCCTGAAGTAAGATCCACCAATGAAAAATTCACTGTTACCATGGAAACAAGAATGGTGGCCGCAGCTGTGAGTTCCTGCAGGCTAGCTGAGCTAGCTACCCACATAACATAAAGAAGATACAGTATGTCGCACAAAGATATACATCTGTCATCATTCACTCACCCTTGTGTCAGTCCACACTGACAGCTGAGCTTTCCTTCCTTGGTGGAACACAAAAGGAGAAATTTTGAAGCATTTGGATAACCACATGACAGCAGCCATGGACTTCCATACTATAGAAGTCTACCATCAACTGTTTGGTTACCAACATTCTGTAAAATAGCTTATTTTGTGACTATTTTTAATGACTATTTTAACAATGTACTTACTACCTTTCTGGACCTTAAATGTGGGGTTATGGGATGCCCATTTTTCCACAAGTTGATATGATTCTTTAGGGTCTTAATGAAAGTCTGTAATATACTTTGGTTAAAAATCCTTAATGGTTGTGTAAAACAACACCCTTTTTATCTTTTTTAAAATGAGCTCTGGAAAAATCATCCCATTCTGAGGGACTGTTCCTTTTAATGCAAATGAGCTCTGCTTGCCCCGCTCCTCTCTAGAGTGACAAGCTGCTCTGAGAGATTGTTTACTTTAGCCGCATTTAGCGCGTTTAGCCACGAAACTTGCTAACTAGCACGTTATTAGGAAAGGTGATTGCAGAGATTCATAAAAAAAACCTTGTACTCACTTCTGCTGTAGGTGAAGCTGGATCACGAATGATTTGCACAAACATGGACGCATTTTTGTAGATCAGGAGGCGCATTCCCTTCACAAACAAATGTAATCTACTGCATCTTCAGCGGCTCAGATGTCGGGAGTAAATGACAACCACTATGTTCATTATTACATCCAGCAACACAACACCTCAATCACTCAATCGGAGATATTCTTGTTTAACTTACATCCCTGCTCTGGCATTGAAACAATGGAGGTCTGACTGTTACAGCTGATCTGAGGTAAGACGCTCATGTCAATCAACTACCGTGGGAGCGGCCTCTGTCAGGCATCTGAGAATGGCTCACTTTGAAAAAGGGGATATTATTTTTACAGATTAATTAAAAACCACTGCATGGATTTTTATCATTATAGGGTATGAGTAATTAATGACAGAATTTTTATCTTTGAGTGGACTATCCCTTTAAGAAGAATGAAAGACCGTTGCTTCACCTGAATATACAGTTATTATATGTCATTTCAGAATAGAAAAAAAATAATGAAACATGCATGGATGAATCATTCATAATAAGAAAAAGATCTTGAATTAAGAAAATAGATAGGGTGAATGCCTTTTCATTTTCATGCCTATTCAAATTTGGTATGGTTTGGGTGGTTTGGTTCATGGCTTTGAACACTGAAGGATATTTTGAAATAGCCACATATGGAGAAAATGAACAGGAAAAAAGCTTCCACATCCAAGGCCGCTGAAAAAGTTATTCTGTCCTTGTCTGGCCCGCTGAGATCTGTTTGTCACCTCTCCATCATCCTGCTATCTGTTTTCATTTGTTCCTAGTGGACCTTGTGGAAGAACAGTACAGAGCACCTTAAAACGCCTCTCTTTCATAATAGTCCAGATAACATGCTACATTGCAACTGAAGATAACACTCGTCCATTTTCTCTTACAATAAAAGCAGAATCTTGTCCTATCTCACTGAAAGAGTCTCCCATGGTTTCAATCTTTCATTTACTTTACTCTTTCCTTTTATTCCTCCTCTGCCTGTTTTTGTCTATTCTTTATCACACTTTGTGCTTACTGAATTTTATAAATTAGGCTTCCAAGTGCTGAGCATTGTGCAGTGCTGACTACAAGTGTATAAAGGGCAAATGCAGGCTCTCAGCAGAGAAAGTAAGAAATTGCAGAATGAATAGGGTGAGAGAATGACAACAGGAAAAGGAGCAATATTAGTTTCAGGGTAAGAATTAATGGGCGCATGCAGAGAGCAGTGACTGATAGATTGAGGGAAGACTGAACCCAGGGCTGCAGGTTAACTGACTTCACAATGCAAGGAGGAAAATGTAGATGACAACTTTTTATTTCTCCTCTTGATAGTTCCCCCATCATACAGCCTGCTCTCCATGCTGGATCTTTATTCACCCAGAGAAAAGCACATTTTTGGACTTTCTCATTGCACAAACTGATTCAAAGAGTGAATGACCATCGTATGGCTTCATAATGGAGATTGTAATCAAATCAGTGAAAATCATTACCTGCTCTTCTCACCACTAAAATGACCAAACGTCACACTTCCCTTCACATATGCAGAGAAATGCCAGAAATTCACCATAAAATATGATGTTTCGTGATATTTTTTTTTTTTGTCTGTATATAATATACTTATAAAATGTTTATTTTAAATCCCTAAAATACCTGCACAGTGCTAAACACAAAAACATAACATGCATAACATGAAATGTAGCTCAATCCATCTCTTGTACACAAACTATAGAATAACTGTGACTATAACTTTCTGAAATATAATCAAATGTGATGCATCACATAGAGGAATCTGGGAAGACTTTTTTCACCATAATAGAGGGTATGCATTGACGTCACTTTCCCACCGGGACACGCCCCCTCAGCCGGACTGAGTGGCAAAAGAGCCTTCAGCGTGAATGGATTTAATAGGGAAGATGCGAAAACATGAGTAAAACAAACGATGATCAGTTTAAACTAAAGGTTGCTGAACTTGATCTAATGTTCCTAACAACTTAACAAATATCCAGTGGTCAATGCATATTGATGCAGCCAGAAATCATGTTTTCTAACACTTATATGTGTCTGATTTTGATGCTGGGGAAAATAAATAAAGCAAATTTGCCCGTGAGCTCACTTAAATACAAAATAGGCTGGTCTAAACCCAGGTGATCACTTATATCAATGTTATTTATATCGTCAAGCTGAAAAACGTATATAGTTTTTGTCAGTGTTCATTTAAAAACATCCAGTTAAGCAGAATTTAAGATGGTAAATATTTAGTTGATGAGTTGTCAATATACTATAATGCAATATTTAGGATATGATTTTACTGCACAATTCAACATATTAACATGAAATGTTAACTGCAAATCCGTGTTTCGCTGCCTGGAGCCCATTTGTTTCTTTGAATTGCAGCGATTAATTTGCTTCTCTTTTCAGCAGCTTTCAGCAGTCTGTAAAAATATACCTCAGGTTTCTTGTCAAATCTCTTGGTACAATCAATCACAAAGCTCGTTCTGGTTTTAGAGGTGTTTTGTGTGTTCTGTCGCAGCATTCACGTTGAAACCAATGCTGCCACTCAGTCTTTTTGCCACTCAGTGGAGCCGCAACCACTACAGCTGACAGTGACGTCACATACATAACCTCTATATAAGGTGATTATGAAAGCCTGTTTTCACCACTGAATAAAATTTGAAACAAACTCATAATTCTCTCTTTATAACTCACAATTGCGAGTTTATATCTCACAGTTCTGAGAAATGATGTTATTCTGAGAAATTCTGAGAAAAAACTCAGAATTGTGAGTTTATATATCACATTTCTGACTTTATAACCTGCAACCGCAAGTTTATATCTCACAATTCTGAGAGAAGAGTCACAACTGTGCATTTATATCATGGAATTCTGAGAAAAAAACTCAGAATTGTGAGTTTATATCTCACAATCTGAGAAAAAAGTCAGAATTGCATGTTTATATCATAAAAACAAATCAGAATTGAGTTTATATATCGCAGTTCTGACTATAATTTGCAATTGCGAGTTTATATCTCACAGTTCTGAGAGAAGAGTCAGAACTGCGCATTTATATCATGGAATTCTGAGAAAAAAAGTCAGAATTGTGAGTTTATACATTGCAGTTCTGACTTCATAATTCACAACTGCAATGCAATTATGAGGAAAAAAATTCAGAATTGTATGTTTATATATTGCAATTCTGACTATTGCAATTGCAAGTTTATATCTCACAATTCTAAGAAAAAAAGTCAGAATTGCAAATTTACATTTACAGAGTCAGAATTGTGAGATAAAAAGTCGCAATAACCTTTTTTTTATTATTTATTCAGTGGAGGAAATGGGCTTCTTTAGGGTGACTAATATTTGTGCATACAAAAACATGTTTTTTTTACTTTTCTGTAAAATTACATTTGACCGAAAATGGTAATTCATCATATTGTAGAAATGTTTTGTGTTTTACAGTACCATTGCATGAATTAAAGAAATTATTACTTTTATTCAGCAAGGACACATTAAATTGATCAAAAATGACAGTAAAACATTTATAAAAAACATTTATTTTCAATTTTCTATTCATCAAAGAATCCTGAAAAAATGTTGTTTCCATAAAAATATTAAGCAGCTCAACTTTTTTCCAACATCGATATTTTGTGAGCAGCAAATCAGCATATTAGTTCTAATGACTTAAAACTCACAGGAATAAATTGAAAAATACAGTATAATATTACAAAATACTTATTTTAAATTATATTTCACAATACAATATTACTGTTTTGATTTTTCTTTAAATAAATGCAGCCTTGGTGAGCATAAGAGAGTCCGCCTACCGTTAGGCAAATAGCAGGTGGTTTTTACAATATGTGAGCATAATTGAGTATAATTATGCAATGTACTATACAGCGTGAGCATAATTATGCCATGAGTGACATTTGAATTGCATCTCAGTCTGATCTGTGTTCAGGTTTATGTGATTCTTCCACATCATTGTTTGCTTCCAGCTCTTAGTTTATAACATCTGAATAATTAGTGAGCTGTAACATTATTCAGTTACAAATGACTGAACCACTAGGTTTTCAATGACCTTTTGCCAAAACAAAAGCAACCCAAACTAAACCGAAAGATATAAAAACCAAACACAGCATTACATAAGTTAATTTGTAATTCTAACATTATATTTTACATTTCAATGTACATATAAAGTGTAGCCTGTGGTGCTTTGTTAATGGATGAAATTGATGTACCAGCACTAACATCATGGCAGCACACCATGCGTGAGTCATTTCACTCGTGAAAATGTACTTGTAAGTTGAATCTTTAATTACTGAAAAAGCTGCATACTAAAAAGCCTAATGTTTACTGATGAATTTGCTGGAACCAGATAATATGCTGTCCAGATCGCATCACAAATAGATGCTCAAACAGGGTGCACTTTAACAGAAGACCTGCGTCAGTGCAAAAAAAAAAAAAACATCATCTGACATGCACAGCTAGTCCTCCAATGATGCCACTTATCTTAAGACAGCTTTCACTGTCTTTGCTTTTAACAGCAGTTCAGTGAGAATCCTGTCTGAAACAACACAAAAGGCATGAGGTTGTCGGGTTCCTTTCAGCAGTTTGGAGAACTGAATATAAACAGAAGCAAGGGAGTTTGTGTTGGAGCGAACTGAACAATTTGAAAACAAAGAGATTCGGAAGATACTACCGGCAAAACATAATGGCTATACCGGACAATAAAACTGAAGGAGAAAGAGTGCAGGAAAAAGATTACAGTTAATACAAGAGAAAACAGAAAAAGACTTGTTTGTGGAAATAGTACATGTACAGGTATTGTGTAGTTAGTCTTTTGAATTTTAGCCATCAAAAAGCAGCCAATTTTTGTTTTAATGTGCTGAAAATAAAAGCTTCGACACCACAACAATAAACTGGCATAGAAAGAACTTATTCAAATTCAAATAAGCATATTAGAGTCGCTTCATGAACGGTGTGTGGACTTCATAATTACAATTTCTGTCAATCCAGATGTGAAATGACAGATTTTTTCAGTCAGAAAACTGAATGTGGTTTATGAATATCTAATAAGGGAATATGCTTCTAAGTGCTTCAAATAAAACTATGAATATCATTCAAAAATCCAATGCCACCAACATGGAAAACTCAAGAAAACCTCTCGGGGAAACAATTTCCAGAGTCCATTGTATAAAACTCATTGTGCTTGCTCGTTTAGCTACAGGGTTCATTGTTTTCTGTGTTTACCAATAAGTTGTGCTGATTAGAATGAGCTGTTTTCTCATAACCAAGCCAGCAGCTGGGTGGGCTTGATTAGACTCACAGATGGATGCGACCCAAACCCCTGACGTTGTGCGGAGGAAACCCCAAAGGAGCCTGTTTGTTTGTTTTTGAACATTATTTCTGAGTCAATACTGCCAGAGTGAATGTCACCAGCCAGAGAAAACCTTCATTGATCTCCCTCCAGGAGCATCAACATCTCCATAACTCAAGCATAAATGTCACCCTGCGAGGAAACAGCAACACGCTGACTTCAGCTGTTCTGAATGCTGCTGGGCGTAACTGTAAATGTGTGAAGTAGAGGATGTACAGATGAAAACGAGCAGAGAAAAACCATTGTGACGATCATAAAACATACAATTCACAAGGGTGGTGTACGCGTTGGAGGTCAGGGCAAATGTTTTCTTTCTTCTGGGTGTTCGTACACTATACGACAATGACAAATAACGATTAAATCAGAGATTATGGAAATTAAACATTGTGACTTTCTTGTCACAGAACAACAAAATAGCTTTCAGAAATTTGGTTAATCCACGCTGACTTAAAAATTACCCCATGATTTACTCATCCCTCAAGCCATCATAGGTTTATATGACGTTCTTCTTTCAGATGAATACAATTGAAGTTGTATTACAAAATGTCCTGGCTCATCCAAGCTTTATAATGGCAGTGAATGGCTGTTGAGCTTATAAAGCCCAAAAAGTGCACCCATCCATCATAAAAAGTGCCCCACACGGCTCCAGGGGTTAATGAATGCCTTTTAAAGCCAAAAAAGTCTATATTTGAAACTTTATAAACCGTAATCTCTAGCTTCCGCTAACTGTCGTACACACGTTCACGAGAGAGTGACGTTCCAGTGGATGATGCATGACATAGACAAAGCGTAAGCACCAGTGAGAATGTGCTCACAATAAACAAGTTTTGTTTACAACAAAGAAAACCATGTGAAAAAGTTAATTATTTTGTTATACTCTACATTTTAAGTCCTTGTGTAGTCAAAAATGTTATACCTTAAAACTCATCTTTGATAATCAAAATGACATATTTAAATATTTTTTTCTTGTGAAAATAATTTTCTCATGCTTTAAAACTGCTTGAATGTAACTCTAACCCCCTTGCCTCATTTACTATACACAAATTAGCCCTGCCTCCATTCAGTCCCACCAGCCAGAGCCTCCTTGGCCCATATTCACAAAGCATCTTAAGCTTAAATGTAGTTCATAACTCATAATTTAGGAGAAAATCTTTAAAATAATGGTCAGTCCTAAATTTAGGACTCTGAAATTTCTGGTCTAAGAGTATTTCACAAAGCATTTTAGCACTAAAACTAGCTCCTAAATCTGTGAAATGTTAGGAGTAGTGAAGAGGACTCTTAAAAACTAAGACCAAGCTACAAACTATCTTAAAATGGCTGTTGCCAGCAATCTGCCTCGGAGCGTTAACATTTTAGGAACATTTGACGGTTATGAGCTTTTAAAAAACCTTTGGTTTTTGGAGGTTATCCCAACTCCAGATTTTTTTTTTTTTTTTGATTATATCTTTGTTTTATTGAAGGAGAAGTCCAATTCCAAAACAAAGATTCACATATAATGTACTCACCCCTTGTCATCCAAGATGTTCATGTCTTTCTTTCATCAATTATAAAGAAATTATGTTTTTTGAGAAAAACATTTCAGAATTTTTCTCCATATAATGGACTGATATGGTGCCCCGATTTTGAACTTCCAAAACGCAGTTTAAGTGCAGCTTCAAACGATCCCAAATGCAGTTATTAATGATCCCAGCCAAGGATGAAGGGTATTATCTAGTGAAACGATTGGTTATTTTCATTAAAAAAGTACAATTTGAATACTTTTTAATCTTAAATGCTCATCTTGTCTCGCTCTGCCTGAACTCTGTGTATTCTGGCTCAAGACAGTTAGCGTATGTCAAAAAACTCGTATTTTCTCACTCAACTACAAAAATCATTTCAAAATCATCCTACATCACTGCAGAAGTACTGACCCAGTCTTAACAAAAAAAGTAAAACAGCAATATAGAACGATTTTGAAGTTGAGGGAGTTTTTCGACATACACTAACTCTCATGAACCAGAAAAAAACAGTCCAGGCAGAGTAAGACAAGACAAGCATTTAACATTAAAAAGTATATAAATTGTATTATTTTTATGAAAATAACCATTACGCCAGATAAGACCCTTCTTTCTCGGCTGGGGTCGTTTACAACCGCATTTGGGATCGTTTGAAGCCGCATTTAAACTGCATTTTGGAAGTTCAAAATCAGGGCACCATAGCAGTCCATTATATGGAGAAAAATCCTGAAATGTTTTCCTCAAAAAACATAATTTCTTTACGACTGAAGAAAGAAAGACATAAACATCTTGGATGACAAGGGGTTGAGTAAATTATATGTGAATCTTTGTTTTGGAAGTGGACTTCTCCTTTAACCAGTTGGGCAAGAAGTAACAGCTCCTTGCATCCAGTTTGGTTTTCTTTTACATGTGCATGTCTTACTATTAACCATGATTATTCTATTCTGTTAATTAAAAGGCTGTTTATATGCATATTTAGAAGCATACATGTAAGAGGCTGACATTTAAAATCATTATTTATTTAATCTTTATTTGGCAACCTTTTTTTTAACCTTTATTTGAGGCAACATAATGTCACACCCTACAATATATCTATGAACAAATATCTGACAGAGACCCCTCCCCTATCAGCCAATCACTGTGTGCATAAGCATGCTGACATCATCCATAGCAATGATGTCAACCCCACCCTTACTCTTAGCTTAAGACTTCTCTCCATTCCTTAGTTAAAGTTTGTCTCAGCAGCTTTGTGAATAGGTTTTAAGAGAAAACTAAAAACTTTTACTGCTATTTAGGAGAATTCTTAGTGGTAAGATAAAATGTTTTGTGAATACAGGCCCAGATCCACTAACTGAACTGTTGTAAATGTGATATAATGGCGATTCACGGATAATGGCTGATAAAATTATGTTTTTACTAGCGGACAAGGACAGTGGATACTGTAACATTTGTTAAAGATACTTACTTGATGATGTTGTGCCCTCAAAATGCCTTGAAGGCTCGAATGCAGTCTAGTTTGTAATTCCAAGTTGTGCGAACGCCAAGGCGGGAGAGATGGGTGGGATTGCCAGGTTTTTACAGCAAAACACGCCCAATTGCTACTTAAAAGTAGCCCAAAAGTTGCCCAATCGCGTTTCAAAGGGGGGTAAAATTTGCATTCCAAGGGCTAAATATCATGTTATTGGGGTTGCTTCAACCCAGCAGACATGAAAAACAACACGCAGCAATAGTGTTATAGTAGCCCAATTCCGCGGGAAATCTGGACACTTGGCAACACTGGAGGTGGGCCTGAATCCAGGCTACTATTACACTGTTGTTGGGGGTTATTATTCAAGATACCGGTTAGCGACTAACGGTGTTGCTCTATTTAACTTTTGTTTTTGTGCTGGTAATCCGACTGGTACATTTTCCATGCTAATGATAGGAATCTATCCTTTGACGTGGCTGGTTATTGAAGTTTTTGACATAGCAAATAAAGGGCTGTTTCAAACCACATTTCTGGGACAGTTTTCCTTTGGGAAACTACAGTTTTAAGGAGAAAATACTCAGCAATGGTGTTGATTAATAGATTGCCACATGCTTTGTCTATAAGCATATTTAAAAAAAGCATATTTATTTGGCCACATGGAATCTTTGTTTAACCAGAGTTAGAGATTATAGTTTATAAAGTTTTAAATATGGATATTTTTTCTTACACAAATGTATCAGATCACTTCAAAAGCCCTTTATTAACCCTCCGGAGTCATGTGGAGTACTTTTTAAGATGGATGGATGCACTTTATTGGACTTTAAAATTTCAACACCCATTCACTGCCATTATAAAGCTTGGAAGGCCAGAACATTTTTTAATATAACTCAAATTTTACTCGTCTGAAAGAAGAAAGTCTTTTATTAACCCTTTATTAACCCTCCGGAGTCATGTGGAGTACTTTTTATGATGGATGGATGCACTTTATTGGACTTCAAAATTTCAACACCCATTCACTGCCATTATAAAGCTTAGAAGGCCAGAACATTTTTTTAATATAACTCAAATTTTACTCGTCTGAAAGAAGAAAGTCTTTTTCACCTGGCTTGAGGGTGAGTAAATCATGAGGTAATTTTTTCATTTTTGAGGGAAATCATCCCTCTAACAGTTTTATTTTAAAAACAATAATAATAATAATAAAACAATATATCCTTATATAAGCTTTTAATACGATTTTTTCTTTACAATAACCTCTAGACAATGTTTACACATCCCACACATTTAAGCTTGACAAAAGATAATTGAAATTCAAAAATTAAAACTTGTACATCATAAAAAGGTGTATTCATAAATCATAGTCTGTATAAATTAGTTTTTTCTAATGTATTTTTTAATAACTTAATCAGAAAGAGTGTCATGCTACTGACCCATATATATTTGACAACCCCAAGAGTCAGAGAGGATAATTAAAATTTTCTAGCTGAAGGCTTATTTTATAAACATCATTAACTCTGTCCCTAGGATGCTAGATGACACATATTTGCATAAAGCACATTGATCTTACAATGCAAATAACCTGAGAGGATCATACATTAGCTCCAGAATCAAACGCACACACACACACTGGAAAATGTCTGCTTTCACAGGCACACAATGTTTGTTTTAGTGGTTTGCATGGTGAATAGATGTTATCAAAAACATAAACTGCTGCCACCATGATGACTAATCCCACCCGTTATCACTAATGTGTCATTATTTTCAACTGGGAGATAATGTTTTAAAAAGCCAATTGTTCTTGCGTGTCCACATAGCATACTTCACCTCTGCTCTACAAGGGAGATAAATGGTTGCATATGGTAGGCTGGGAATTCGAACTGAGATTTTTCCTCGTAAGAATGCAAGTGCAAAAAAGCAATCCCTCCAGACAAAGCCAAGCTTTCACTTCCTGACCTTCCCCCACACAGGCATACGAGCACATATAGTGCTGCTGGAGCTCACATATACTCCACGTCGAGGGACATGCTGGGAAACGGTGGACTGGAAATGAGCAGGGATACGGGGGAAAAGATAGCAACTGAGCTAAAGAGCATGAGAGAGCACAAACCACACTCAAGGCCTCCTTCTAGCATCACTGTAAGCTGATTACGTTAGATGAAAGGCATGTCAAACAGCATCTCTATTACTATGGCAATCCACCAATGCCTCCACTGAGCAAGAATTCAAAGCACTCAAAAGCTGTGCGCCAGGAGACGCTTACATGGTTAAAATAATAAGAAAGAGAGGTAAGGAGTGCTGGAGACACAGGAAGGCTATAATACCACAAAAATATAATTTCTCTGGCCACTTTGTGCTTATGCTGTCTAGACAACGAGAAATGAGACAGCTGTAAAATGAATACATCAAATTATGTTTCATTATGTCTGCGTTTACCTGAAATTACAAGATCTATAACACAGGGGGGGGTAATGGAAATATGATGTTTCAACAACAACAACAACAAAAAATAATAATAATTGGCTAAATTTAGGGAATGATAAATCATTAGAGAATACATAAATTACTTTTCAAATAGATGTATGCTCACAAATGAGTTGTTCATACAATACATTAATAAAAAATAATAATTAACACTTTATACTACCTTTTTTCTAAATACTTATGCTTATCTGCGTTGTTTTCAATGTGTGAAGTTTGGGGCAGATCACACATTGTATGGCTGAGTTATAACAACTTCCTTTTCCATGGCGAAACATCAAAATTTATCAGGCTGCCACAGACGTCTTCGTTTAAAGAAAACTCAAGATTTTCACAATTTAACATTGCAAAGGGCTTTAGATTGCACTGACCAAATTTGGTGTTGATCTGTTCCATCTAAATGTTGATGTCATTAAATCTCTATGGGAAGTTTGTTGGATAAAAATGCCACTTCCTGTTGCCAGCAGGTGGCGCTATGATTATAACCGAATATGGGCTTGGGCATGTGTTCGGGACAGGACTCTTATCAAACATGTGAATTTTGGTGCAGATCGGACGAAACATCAAAGTTTGTCAGGCCGCCATGGACACGCCCTTTAACAAAAATTCAGGGTCTTCACAATTTAACATCATAAAGAGCTTTAGATAACACTGACCAAATTTGGCTGAAACGCCTGAAAATGGCAAAAACAGCACAAAACTTGCCGAAAAAATTCAAAATAACAGACTTCATACTGGGGGACTTTTTTGTAGGTATTGGTGCATTACATGCGTCTACCGAATTTTGTACATGTATGTGTAACATAGCTCAAAGGGACGCTTTGTTGAAATTTTATAGGTGGTGCTATCAAACCATTTTGCCCACTTCTGAAACCCATCAGATGTAAATTTTCACCATTTTTGGCGTGTGTGCAAAGTTTCATAATTTTTCGATCATGTTTAGGCCCTTAAAAATGCAGTTCATTTTGGAGAAAAAGAAGAAACTGTATTCCAATTCCAATAGGGTCCTTGCACCATCGATGCTCATAACTACTTTCCATTTTTCTCACTCGCACTTTTCAGTCACGGACAAATGAATGGGCTACAATCATGTGAAAAAATATTAAATATTAAAATATTAATAAAGTTCCCTAGATTTAAAAGGAATCTGTGGCACATCTTACCCCGCTCTCCACTGTACTGTGTCTTACACTATGATATGTAACTTAGTAAGTAACTTGGTAAAGGGATAGGAATGCATGCAAATACAGTGAAATACAACTGTATGAAGACCAAAAGCAAAAGAATGTGTAATACAGCTCTAAACAGCATTATAATGACAAGCAAAGTGTAGCACATCCTAATGAGGCAGAGCGTATAGGTTTGTAATCAATGTCCTTGTTAGATGGTGACTGTGACCCTGTGCCGTAACACAACTCTGAGAAACACTGAGCTGTGGAATGTTATTTTCCCAAAAAAACAAGGAAAGTGAAAATTTTGCATTATCAGGTTTTTGCTAAATATGTGGTAACACTTTAATATAGGAACCAATTCACACTGTTAACTAGCTACTTATTAGCATGCATATTACTAGCATATTGGCTGTTTATTAGTACTTGCAAAGCACATATTCTGCATGACCATATTCTACATCCATAATCCTATATTACCTAAATTTAACAACTATCTTACTATTAACAAGCACCAGATTAGGAGTTTATTGAGGCAAAAGCTGTAGTTAATGGTTTGTTAATATCAAGAACTGGACCTCAAAATATATATATTGGTGTAATTGCAGAATAATTCAAAGAATGATTCTAGAAAAATTAAAGGAATAGTTTACCGTTTAATAGTTTAAAGTTGAACTTTTCTTACCCTCAGACCATCCAAGATGTAGATGAGTTTGTTTCTTCATTAAAACAGATTTGGTGGAATTTAGCATTACATCACTTGCTCAACAGTGAATCCTCTGCAGTGAATGGGTGCCGTCAGAATGAAAGTCCAGCTGAGAGTCCATCCCCTATTGTCTTCTCACATCAAAATCCACCAACATATTTGTTAGGAACTGTTTTGAATTGTTGTCACTCGTAAACTGAGCTTAATCTGTGCATATTTATTCCCTGATCCAGAAAAGATAACTTTTCACTGGAGGAAGCAGTATAATGGATAATGGACTCATATTTTAGCCAGAAGCAATGGTTTAAAAAGTTTAAAAATGACTTGATTATGTATTTGTCTCTGAAAAACACGCAGCTTTTCTCTTCACAAGATGTTAATTGATGGGCTGGAGTTGTGTCGATTACTTGTGGATTATTGTGATGTTTTCATCAGATGTTTGGAATCTCATTCTGACGGCACCCATTCACTGCATAGAATCCATTGGTGAGCAAATGATTCAATGTTTCTTCAAATCTGTTCTGATGAAAAAACAAACTCATCTATATCTTGAATGACCTGAAGTTAAGTGAATTTTTACTTTTGGGAGAACTATTCCTTTAAAATCTATTTTATTTCTTCCTTTTCAACTTGATTGAAGCTACATTCCAGTGCATTTTGGGCGTGTATTTAACGGTTAATGTTTAAAAGATGATCTCAGAGCTAATGAGCTCAAATTCTCTCTAAAGTATGCAATGGTATGATGTCATTTCTTTTCTCTTCCCTCATTCATCTTTTATTGTCTCTCCTCTTTTCTTTTCTATACACAAGCTTGCAGAACTCAGAGTCTAGATTTTCCACAAACAACAGCGTTAGTTATTTCCACTCAATAAAAATGCCTCCTAAAAAGCGAGCGGGGAGGACAGAGAGGAATTCCTCTCTGCTAAATTCTCATGGGTCTCTCCAGTGGAGTCTGTCCCGTTTCAAACCTCTCAGTTATATGGGTCAGAGAAGCTGTCACAAATATGCAGCTGAAATTCCAGTTCACTCAAACTACTTTTTGTTATGAAAAACAAAAACAAAACAAAACAAAACAAAACCTCCCAACATATCAATGAAAAAGGAACGAGTGCCGTCCAATCTGTGCATGCTTGACCATTTTTCTCCTTTGTTGGAATGGAATGCCAGTGATGTCATTCTATTTTAACGCATCACATTCCAGGTTGTATGGAGCTCTCAGTAAGCAGCGGCGCTGAGGCCTCAGGAGTGTGCTCTCAGTGACACTCACACAAAGAAAGAGAGTGTGTGAATGTGGCAGAGCAGTTAAAAGTTCAAATGAGCCACGCAGATTGCTCTGTAGCAGTGGGATAGAGACAAGATGAAAAGCAAATGTGCATTATGAGGGGGGTGTAAACAGCACTCAAGAAAGATAACAGCGTTCTTTTCTCATTTCAATTGTCCATGAAGACTACAAGGTCCTTAAAAAAAAAAGGCTGAGTAGAAATAGATTTGCTTTTTCAGAAGCAATTCAAGAAGCATAGTTCACCCAAAATGAAAATTCTGTCATTAATTACTCACCCTCATGTTGTTCCTTTGTTAATGTTCAAAACAAAAATTAAGATATTTTTGATGAAATCCGAGTGCTTTCTGACCCTGCATAGACAGCAATGCAACTGACATGTTCAAGGCCCAGAAAGTTAGTAAGTACTTTGTTAAAATAGTCCATGTGACATCAGTGGTTTAACCATAATCTTATGATGCTACGAGAATACTTTTTGTGCCAAATAACTCAACAATTCAACAACTGTTGACTTTATTCAACAATTTCTTCTCTTCTGTGTCAGTCTTCGACGTGCGTTCCAAGAGTACCACGATGGATTGCTTGTGCTTTGTTTACAAGCAGAAAAAGACGCACACTGTACATAAAACAGTCTTCGTAAACATGTCTGAAGATTACGACAAAGAGGATGACTTGCAATTTTTCGCCCAGCCTTACTTATTTCAACCACAGGGTTGAAATAAAAAAAACAATTCAGGAGGCATCGGCTCCTATGAGAAACAAAATTAGGCACCAAATTCTTTTTTTTGGGTGCCACAGAATAAACGTGTTTTATTTAGGCTATGTTTTTTTTTTAGCCCTTTAACATTTCAGTCATACTGTCATGTGTTTATATCTCATCTTTTCTTGTCTTTGTCAGTATTTTAATCCATTGTGTAGATGTTCTGGGTACTAAACGTCTTTTCCAACTTATGAATATACATTCACAAAGAATTGTTTATTACACAATATCATGGACCATAACTATGTCAGCATCACTTATATGTGTTGAATTTTAGCTTTAGATCCTTGCATCGTTTCTTATCATGTAGACAACAGGTTAAGTAAAATAGGAATATGCAATATAGTGCATAAATTTTGCAAAATGCTTCTCTTAATAGTTATTTTTCTAGCTGACTGATAAGGTTATGGATGCCGAATGGTTATTCTGAGGTAAATGTATTGTTGGGTGGCATTGTTTATGCTTCACACGTTTACCGAAGTTTGAACTACTGTTCTGTACAGTACTACTGTTCAAGTTGTACATGAAATAGACACTGCTTTTCCGTGCTTTCACTTTGGACGTCTCCGTCATTTCAACCTCTCTCATACTGCACAATCGAGCTGCTTTCAGCAGTTGTGCCGTCAACGCTGAAGTCCGGCAGAAATGAGGACTGTTTGAAACACTTTTTTTCTCTAAAACTTTGATGCGCATCGTCTCAGTTCATTACGTCAACATAGCAAATGACGCCATGGCACAACAGTCAGGAAAAAAGGCATTACATGCACATTTTGAAACCACAACATATCAATTTATGTAGTCACCACTGGCGACCTTAGCAAAAACTTCACTCGCAAATTAATATCATTAGTCGCAAATGCGACCATTTTAGTCGAAGTCTGGAGCACTGAACCAGAATATACAGACGATGAAATAAGAGAGATAGATGTTCTACGTCAGAATGCTGTCTCCTGTTTGAACCACTGATGTCACATGGACTGTTTTAATGATGTCCTTACTACCTTTCTGGGCCTTGAATGTGTCAGTTGCCAGAATTTAAATTTTTGGGTGAACTATCCCTTTAAATACCAATGCTTGCAGACAACCAAAAATTATATTGTATGGAATTTTGTCCAAAGATTCTTAGTGGTCATAATTTCAATGCATAAAGTTTGAAATATCACAAATACACACAACACAACAGGACCATTGTTAAAGTTCATAGAACTTAGTCTTTCTGAGGGATTTTTTTTTCTCCATAAAATAAAATAAAATAAAATAAAATAAAATAAAATAAAAACTGTTATTGTTTCCAAGATCAAATTGTTTTTTACTAAAGCAAGATGTTAAATATTATAATATAATATTAATATCTATAAATTTGTGAGTTAAAAATACAATGTCTGAGGTATCAATAAGTGCTGATACTGCACTAAGTATGACTTCTCATAAACCTCTACAAGTAAATGAATCCAAAAAATGCTTCTATCATCGAAGTGACACCATTTTAATGTCTATTCAGCAGTTTCCAAATCTGGTTTTGGCAATAAGACAGTGAATGGACGCCAGCGCACTGCGGGCAGCATGGGAGAGTCTTTTCCCTTTTTATTTCCTACATTTCAGCTGCTGTAATTACATTTTCTCTTACTTTCTCTCTTCTCCATCTCTCTCTTTAAAGCTTCCTCTCAAGTGGCACCATCTCTCGCCGCACCTCAGTGAATCGATCCATTTTACTCTTCTCTGGCCTCTAGTCTTTTGTCTCATTTTGGCTGTCGCTCAGGATTACAGCCAGTCTTCTGCTTTTTGCAGATCCCGCCAACTTCTCTTTTACCCAAGTTACCCTTCTCAATCTATGTCCCGCCTTCCATCTGTATCTAGGCTCTGTTCCAGCTGCCCAGGCCCGTCTGCTGTGGCTCTGTATGAAGAGTCATGGACTGGGAGAGCTGGGTCAATGGCTGACATGTGTTTGCTGAAGGAAGTGTGCTTGTTTTCAGTCCCACATTCTTCACAATGGCCTTGTTCTTTGCACAAGGCACCATAATATGGTGAAGGACCTGTCTGCAAAGATGGATGTTGTATTCTCACTCAGAAATGGCCATGTACTGCTCTGTTTTCTTAGCTATCATTAACACCACTTTAGTTGTGAATTATGGTAATTTATTCAAAGGAGACAGGGGTGTTTTATGGTCCTGTGAGGCCCGGGACACCACCCTCTTGTCCCCTACTAGACATCTGACGCAAGTCTGTTACACAGAGTCAACCTACTTTCTGTTGCCAGTACAGAGCACTATTACTGTATAACTCTCTGAATAGTTTAGCATGGTAATGGATATGACAATGTAGATGCATTTGGTCTTGAAAGAATCGATTTGCTGTGCTGCTGCTATTGATGCAGAGCAAGTGCAGAGACTGTCTACTGCCAATAAATCCACAGACAAGCTGCTGCGAACATGTACTGCTGCCGCACAACATACATGATGCATATGTACACATACATAAATTACCCGTAGCAGATCTAGACAGGTGGAGCTGGGGGAGGTAGAGGGTTTCTGGCTTGCTCAAAGGATTCACTCCTGAATTAAAATGTCATGATAATTTACTCACCCCCATGTCATCCAAGATGTTCATGTCTTTCTTTCTTCAGTTGCAAAGAAATTAAGGTTTTTGATGAAACATTCCAGGATTTTTCTCATATAGTGGACTCCAATGAAGATAAATGGGTTGAAGGGTTTAAACTGCAGTTTCAGTGCAGCTTTAAAGTGCTCTACACGATCCCAGCCGAGGAATAAGGGTCTTAACCACAAATGCTCATCTTGCACTAGCTCTGCTATGCGCAACTACGACTTTATGCGTTACATAATCACGATGGAAATGTCACGCTTGGTTAGTTGTTCATCTGTGTACTTCGGTTTAAAAAGCTAAGGTCTCATTCATTTCAAAATTGTCTGACATTGTTGTTTTACCTTTTTTGTAAAAAACGTTTGACTTTCTTTGCCCGTTTGCTTTGTAAACAGAGTCGTACTTCTGCCTACGCCATGCGTGACCTTTTCAACATGACTACGTAATGCATGAAGTCGAGCTAGTGCAAGTTTAGCATTTGTGGTGAAAAATTATATAAATTATATAAATTTGTATTTTTTTAGAAAATGACCAATCGTTTCGCTAGATAAGACCAGTGTTGCCAATTTTGCGATTTTCCCGTGGAATTGGGCTAATTTAACACTGTTGCCACAAATTGTTTTTAATGTCCACGGGTTATAGCAACCCCAATAATGTAATATTTAGCCCCTGGAATGCTAATTTTACCAGGGGTACCCCACGGAATGGGATTTTTAACAGGGGACCCCTCGAAACGAAACTTTTGGGCTAGTTTTGAGTAGCAATTGGGTGGGTTTTGTTGTAAAAACCTGGCAACCCTGGATAAGACCCTTATTTCTTGGCTGAAATTGCAATTTGGACCTTCAACCCATTGATCCCCACTGAAGTCCACTATATAGAAAAAAAATCCTGGAATGTTTTTTTCCTCAAAAACCTTAATTTCTTTTCGGCTGAAGAAAGAAAAACATGAACATCTTGGATGACATAGGGGTGAGTAAATTATCAGGAAATTTGAATTCAGGAGTGAACTAATCCTTTAAAACCACTGAACAAAACTATTTAAATATTGATTAGCAAGTTCATTGGCTGATGCAACAGAGACCACTACATATCCATTTTCTGAAATGTTCGCATCTATTGCCACTGTCTAAATAGGGCAGGATCACATAGAATCTTTTTTTATTTACTTCAAGTACTCCCTGAATTCTAAAGTAAATATATGAATAATTTAACAACACATTTGCATGTTTACAGTTCTATGATGTTGGTTAATGATCACATGACATGTAAGTAAATATATAGAGGTTGTGTCTGCAGAGATTTTTATACTGTAGGGAGATGAGAGGGTCTGTATTACTTACTACTGGAGAAAGTGTAACAGCTAACTTGAATCATGTGTTACTAAATAACCAATCACATTACAGCCTTGACGTCACTGAATTTCAGTCAGAGTTGTGCGACACTCAGTCGCCATTTACGGAAACCATAGGAATTAATGAGAAATGTCTTAAGCTGAATCCCACCTGTCGCAAAAAGTCAGTGACTTTTCTTATAAAATAGCATTTTTTTCCTGGCAAACTCTAAACATAGTTAAATCCAAAAGTATTGTTTAGTACAACATGTTAAAGATTAGCAGATAGGCTGTCGATTCATTAAATGATAAGCCGTTTCTTCTAAAACGCTATTTATTCATCGCAGTGGAGCCTCTCTTCCATTGGCATCCATTCAAAGAACACAATGTCTGTAAATTTACTTCCGTTAAAGTTACAGCATAGCAAAACTGTAAACAATTCCTTCATCTTCAGAGAAAAAAAAGAGCAAAAAAAAAATAGGACCGTTTTTTTTTTGAACAGCTGTCTATTTTTCAGTCTGATAATCTTTTTTATTTTTGTCTGTGCACACATGAAAAAGGGTTTCTTTGGCTGATCACATACTGTTTTTTAAGGAAAAGAAAACTTTTAAAACTGTAATACACCCTGTTGCACTCTGTCTGTCTAGCTGCTGTTGAACAAAAGAACACCTCTGAGAAATGTGTCAGGGTCTGGTGGACCCTAATTACACAGGGCCTTCTTGAGACTGTCGTTTAGACATCCCATTTTGCTTTCCCATTTTAAAAGCCTGTAATTTTCTGGAGAACAAGCATCACAAAAATGAGTTTATTTTGGATATAAACCAGAAAATAGTCTCTATTATGTCTACTTTTACTCTCCTTGTCCCAGTATCACATCGTGCACCAGTGTCAGAACGTGCAGAGCTAAATTTCTTGATCCCTTGTGTAATTTCCCTCATCACCTCATCCTTCCCACTGTCTGTTCCTCCTTCTCATTACAAGGCTCTTTCAAGCTCTGCCAGCAGTGATGGCTATACAAAACAAGGCCATAAAACACCAGCACAAAGCCAGTGACAAGACACTGCGCGTTCATGGAGAGACATGGGGGAGGGAATAGTCGAAGGGATGAGAGAAACAGATGGTAAACAATGCAAACTACAGAATGGTGATGAAGGTGATATGAAAAGAAAGAAAAAGAGAAGAATCAAGATAAGAGTGAAAGCTTATCAAACATGAGATAGCAGTGACAGAGATACAGGAAAGACTGAAAAGAGTGGATATTTTTCCCCCAATGCTAATATGCAGCAGATGGTTTGTAGTCAGAGTATGAAATATATTACAGCTCACAAGCAACACTGAGCAACACAACAACCATAGCAAGTTTGCATCAGCCCTGTTCTTCGAACAAAAGACTTTTGTATCTGCACTAAAGTTCAATTTTAGTATTCAGCTGTTTTTGTAAGTCTAAATTAACATATGATCAGTTCCAGACAGAATCTGCAGATTTTTCAGAGACTGAGATGAACAGCTTAAAACATCTGCTCTCATTTTAGCTCTTTTTCCCTGTGTCCTACTGGTATAACCAGGTGAGCTTGTTTATATCCTCTTTATAAAAGACTGACCAGCTGTTTGTGGACACTACACTCACACCCTGAGGGAGAAAAAATTCCTTCTCTCAGAGCCTCGTTGCAAGAGATTACTGAAAGCATTTTAGTGATGCTTATAAATACTGACTGTGCTGACAGAAAAAATGCTGTGTATCATTATATGGGGCCATGAAGACATCAAGTCCAAATCCAGCGTGTGAGGAACATCCTGTCTAGTAAAGGCTGAAAAATACGACATTTTTTAAAACTGAACAGATTTGAAAAACACTAGGCATCATTTGTTTGTCGACTGGGCTTCTTACACTAAACGACTGAGGATCAGACACTACAAGACTTTCAAGTCACTCCGAACACAAAAACATGTGCCACATAGTTAACAATTTGTGTTTAAAAAACACAGTTTGGGTTTAAAATATAAAATGTGTTTGTTATTCTTTGAACTGGATAAAATCATTATCTGAAGCAGAAAAATCAGAGCTTTTTCAGTGAAATCTGTCAAATCTGGTTGGACTTTCAGCCACTAGTGTCGACTCGTCCAGACTGTAAATTGAGGCAAAAATCTGGAAAGTCATGTAATTCAGCTTTCATCTATTTGACGGCAGCAGATGTGTCCTTTGCTGCCTATGAAAACCCCAAATGCTTTGTTTGCGTTTTGGCAGTTGGTGGAAATGGTGTCTGATAGAACTAATGAACACATACAAGTTGAATTCAAATGTTTACATACACCAAAATAATTATTTTGCCAAAATAAGTGATTATACAAAATGCATGTAATTTTTATTTAGTACTGACCTGAATAAGATACTTCACATAAAATACGTTTACATATAGTCCACAAGAGAAAATAATAGCTGACCCTGTTCAAAAGTTTACATACACTTGATTCTTAATACTGTGTTGTTCCCTGAATGATCCACAGCTGTGTTTTTTTGTTTGTTTAACGATAGTTGTTCATGAGTCCCTTGTTTGTCCTGAACAGTTAAACTGCCCACTGTTCTTCCGAAAAATTCTTCAGGTCCCACAAACTCTTTGTTTTTTCATTATTTTTGTGAATTTGAACTCTTTCCAACAATAATTGTATGATTTTTAGATCCGTCTTTTCACACTGAGGACAACTGAGAGACTCATATGCAACTATTACAGAAGGTTCAAATGCTCATTCATGCTTTAGAAGGAAAAATTATGTATTAAGAGCCGGGGGGTGAAAACTTGAATTTGAAGATCAGGGTAAGTTTAACTTATTCTGTCTTTTGGGAAACATGTAAGTATCTTCTGTAGCTTCTGAAGGGCAGTACTAAATGAAAAAAATAAGAAAAATGTACACATCTTCATTCTGTTCAAAAGTTTTCACCCCCTGGCTCTTAATGCATCGTTTTTTTCTTCTGGAGCATCAGTGAGCGTTTGAACCTTCTGTAATAGTTGCATATGAGTCTCTCAGTTGTCCTCAGTGTGAAAAGATGAATCTCAAAATCATACAGTCATTGTTGGAATAAATTTATATACAAAAATGATGAAACCACAAAGAATTTGGGACCTGTGGGATTTTTCTGAAGAACAGCGGGCTGTTCAGGACAAACAAGGGACTCATGAACAACTATCACTAAAAAACAGCTGTGGATCATTCAGGTAACAACACAGTATTAAGAACGATTTTTGAACAGGGGTCATTTTTATAAATTGAACTATTATTTTTTCTTGTGGACTGTATGTAAATGTCTTTTATGTGACATATCTTGTTCAATTCAGTACTAAATAAAAAATAACATGCATTTTGTATGACCCCTGTTATTTTGGTAAAATAATTAACATTTTGCAGATTCTACAATGTATATGTAAACTTTTGACCTCAACTGTAAACACCGTCTACTGATAAGCAAGTATCACTGTTATTAAAAATTGTTTGGTTATTGCCTAAATGGTTTAGAATTTAGAAGTTAGCCCCTGCTGATGTAAGACACCTCTTTCTCCTTCAACAGCCATTCAAAGGTAGTTGTGTATTCTGATAAAACGTTTTTTTTGGCAAGTTACATTTACACTGATTACAATGGCTCCATTGAGGTGAGAGGGAACACTCATGGACAGCTCTCACCTCCTTGGTTGTTTCTTAGCACACGTGCATGTGTTCTGGATCATTAGACATGACGCTATGGTTCTATGGAAGCCTGTCTGCAAGCAGTTTCCATATGAGGGGCTTTCATACAAAACACTAAGTCATTGACTGACTCGGCTGTGAGGCAGCTGGCTTTTCTGGCACAACTACCAAAATGCATTAGGAACAAAATGATAGCATAGTGCATTTACATTTCTCTCATTATAACACCATGAAAGACAAAGGCATTACTTCGGGAAAGATCAAAACAACAATTTCCGTATGGTCTGATTTGTAATTTACTCAAATGCACCATTATTAGTAAAAAAAAAAAGCACAGCAGACCATCATTAGAGCCTAGTTAGTCTCTTAGTAAAGACCAGTCAGCTGCAGTAGACAGGGCATTGTGACCCTGACAGTGTTCTCTTTCACTACACCTCTCTTTTTCCCTACCTCACGCTCTCTTTCTCCCTCATTTTCTTTTTCCCTCGGTAACTTCTATTTTTATCAGGGCTTAAAGCGCAGTCGATTCACCTGCTGTAAGGCAGCAGGGAAACGCAGGTAGAAAGCCACTCAAAACTCTGCAAGCACCGTTTTTGATCGTAGGATGGGATTTAGGTAACTGCATTATCCTGCCTCTGTTATTACATTTAGTCGTGCTAGAAAAACCCCAGTGCCGTGAGAAGTTTGTGGTGATGTGTTTGTTTGTGTACGTGTGTGATAAAAATTTCACATTCTGGACCGTCTTCTCCTATTTTCTTTGTACAATAATGTATACGGTAAACAACAGAGAGAGACACAAGATAAGACTGAAAGGGACAGAAAAAAGGGCTCTTAAAACGGAACTGTTGGCTATTTTTTGGATTCTTTTATTGCACAACCAGAGTTTTTCTTTAGAGTTTGATCCTTAAGCATGCCAATTTGTGCATGGGCTTTTGCGCATTAAGTTCATCTTATTATGTACTCGCATTCATGTTGTTTCAAACTTGTATGACTTTTCTTCTGTGGAAGATTAAATATCGCTTACAATGATGTCTTAAAGGTAAACTATTATGTAAAAATCACTTTTATAAGGTGTTTGAACACGCACTCATTTTTTAGAATCCAAACAAAACATAAACAGTCTCTCTGAATACGCAATTCCAAATTTCTCCCTATACGTACACATAATCATAAGGAAAAAATCCCGTCCATTTGTGATGATCTCTGCCATATTAGCATAGACAGCCCTGAGTGAGAAGCAGCAGTCTGCCATTACTGAAGATATACAATGTCAGCGCCAAAGAGGCATTACGTGTTGTGTTTTGGGATGCACCAACAGACATAAGAGTCTCCATAGACTCCCTCCATCTGAGCCACTGAGGATACTGTGTTTAGGGATCAATACCAACGCTTCGCGTGCAAACGTCAGCTCCAGACAAAGTTAGTATCAGGCGTTTGTTTTCCAAACTGCCTTTCTGAATAAGCTTCTTGGCACTCTGTAAGGCTAATGTTGCTAAAGCTACCATTGTCTCTGCCTGTTTTCACTGATGCTGCTTTCAGGTTCTACCAGAATGATCGTAAATAGGAATTTGGTAGTTAAAAACAGCATATGAAAGCAATGTAAAGTCAGTCGCTTAAATCTGTCGAGCTCATAATCGCAAGTAGGACTTAAAAGTTTGTGACAGCACGCAATGGCACCATGAGACAGCTATGTCGTTATGTTTATCACACCATGCTCCCTGCCTGTGCAATTTATAAATGCGCATTTATTATGCACAGTACAATCAGACTCAGATTTTTAAACTGATTCCGGTTCTAATATAATATAAAACTGTGCTGAGAGTTTCTGACATTTTGAGTGCATGAGATTGTCTTGTTTTGTTTTTTTGTCGGCTCTTGAGGCTCCACCTTCTTCTGAAAAGGGGGCCAGGAGCACGAACACAATAACAGCGCATTTTGGCTCATACCCTAAAAATAGCAGTTTTAACAAGCAATTTTAAATTATCCATCGGATATTTTGAGCTAAAACTTCACATACACACTGTGGGGACATGAGAGACTTACTATCTTATAAAAAGGGGCATAGTAGGTCACCTTTAATGTTTTATTCCAACATTGGAAATACGTGTCTTTATATACACTTTATATACATATATGAACTAAAAAAGCGTACCTATATGTATGAATAACTGCAGTTTCCGGTTGAAATGAACACTAGAGGCAGTAAAACTCTCACAATTTTTATTCCTTTTCACACAAAGTATAATTTACACACAAAGTTTTGATTAATAAAGTCTAATTTTCACACAATTACTTGCAAAATATTATATAATGGCTTCAAAACAATTTTAACATCCTGCGCCATTTGAAAACTGATACTTTTGAATGTTGTCGTCACATATAAAGCTTCATATACATGAGTTTTCTAATTCAGTAGGTTTGTTCGGTAGCTCATGTGATACGACCATGCGCTTGAGTAATGAAGAGCTCCGGTACGAACTCTGTGAAACTACGATTCGGGAAAACATCTCAACTCCGCATGAGGAAGTTAAAATAGCATGGCTGCGTCAACAAATGAGTTTTTATATCACTTTTGCATTTGTTAACACTATTGGTTAGGTTTAGGATTGGGTTTGGTGTAGGGGATATTTCCAACATGATAAAGCATTAACCTTTAGCGACACTCCCTGGATATTTGAATTCTGAACAGCCGCAATGCGTACCTTAAACAGCGTAATAAAAATGCAGCAATACGTGCCTGTACTAACATCATAAAACTGTGCCACGGTCACGTATTGAATGTGTGTTTTAGCACCGGTCTCTGGACATTTCACTTTGAAACTGCCACAAAACATGCAGTAAGGTACGTTATTACGGTGTTGCAGAAATGTATGTAAATGCAGGTATTTTCAATAAGCCTGGGTTGTTTTATTCTGTCCATACAATGGAAGGCAATGGTAACCAAAACTCATCTCATCAAACATCTTTTATGTTCCACAGAAGAAAGAAAGTCATGCAGGTTTGGAACAACAGGGTGAGTAAATAATGACAGTAAATGATGACAGAGCAAGTTTCTTGCTGACTACCTATCATAAAACATGCAATAAAGTGCAAAACTTAAAACCCCATGGACTTTCTCTATAGAGAACTGCTTGGCAATTATGTGCAAACCTTTCAGTTAAGACTACCACAAAAGATTGTTAAGCAATGATATTAGTATAAATCAATAGTTGTGTACTGCAACCTCATTTTTTGTTCAGTTATATCATTCACTTAGTTAACTGGATGAGTAGTAGTAGTTCATTACAATTATTGACCTGTCTTATTCTCATATACTTTTTTTTTTTGCTTTAAGTTTATGATTTGTGTTGGAGCTGGTTTGATTCTCCATTTGTCGGAAATTAATGTGGAAAATACTTCATAATGTTTCTTTGCCTCAGATTTCAACATGCACACAAATCTATACACTTCCACTTATAATGTGCATATTCTGCCAACCAACTACGAAATCATTGCAGCACAAATTGTATTTGTAGGAGTAGGAAATTCAGTGTGTTTTAATTTGGGGTGACACTCTTTAAGAGCTTGTCTATGTAAGCAGCACATCATGCCTTTAGGGAACACAAGCTCTGACAGCTCCAAAGCCCCCACTGAGTGAGATACAAGAAAGAGACAAACCACAGCACGAACTGCGTGAATAGTGGAGAGAAGAATCATGCGGGTTGCATGACACCCATTATGAGTTGCTGTTCTTTTAGCTTAAGTGTTTTCTTATCAAGCGTGTCAGCATGAAATTACTTACAGATCATTCTAGAGTGGAGACCATACAATAGTGTGCATGTTGTAATACAATAGCATGCTTTAACAATGACTACTTTTCATTAAAATTAAAAAAATAATGCTTGGTAATCTCATGTGATACATTTTAAAAACTAAAGCCACTTTGTTTTGAGCACACAGTATATTTGTGCTTGTTTGAGAAACTGCAGATGTTTTACACAGGAAGTACATTCTTGATACGTGTATCACTGACACAAGAAACAACTTTCACCAAAATGTGTTGTTTCTTAAAATACATAAAAGTAGAAGGCTTTATCTTGGATTTCAAAGGTCATTTTCACAATATAACGTAAGAATGTTTTCATTTGTAAGTGTTGAGTTCCTCTTCTTGTGTGGCTTAAAATGCTGCTCACCTGGCAGGTTGTTATTACACCAGACTGCGAAAGAACACAATTAACCCAACACTAACAAAGACAACATATGGCCCCCATCATCAGCTCAAGCTGAGCATTGAAATCAGTGTAAACTCACTGGCCAAACACCTCCTAACAGTTTGTTATCTGACTGGTTTTAACAGCTGTCTGTTTACAGCTCTTTTGAAATTCCAATGCAAAGACCACCAACCTCTCACCACACAATGAGGTAATTAACCACACAAACACAAACCAGGTGATGCAAATGTGTGTTTTGTGACAGATGCATCTTGACATCTCAGCTGTGCCTTTATAAATTGGGTACAATGATTATTAGAGTATAATTTGCAAGAAAATACTATTTTATGCTTCAAAAATTCATGTTTAATTCAATGTGCCGTCTCTTTGTAATTATTTGTGAAATTTACTAGCAATTTCTGAGTGAAAATTGTTTCACTACCAAGTTTTTTCAGTGGCAGGGGAAAATTATATAAAAAAGTATTTATTCACAACACATCAAAGCTATATACAAAATAAAATAGTAGCAGTAGTAGTAGCTAGTAGTATAGTTAGTCAATTGCACGACTAATCACGTGATGTCAACATGACGGCGCCCATGAAGTTGCGACCCGCTCCATGCACCATTTTTTTTTTTTTTTTTTTTCTCGCTAGAAGACTGATGTCTGGAGTCATCTAATGGCATTAAAACTCTTTTTCATCATTTGTAAAACTTTTCCGATTAGCAAAAAGAAGAAAATATTGAGTTCAGCTTTAAAATAATCATTATTAGCCTACCCCCTTGTTTTGTTCTAAGTTAACGGTACTTGACCGGACTCGTCTCTTCTACAGTTCATTAGGTGCAAGTTGGATTCCAGAAAGACTATAATCCGGATCCCCATAAACATTTTTAAAAAGACGAGTTCTTCTCCTTAATGAACGCATGTTTGATATAACTTACCTCGGCATGACAGCAGACAACAGCCAGGAGGAAAAACACGGGTAAACATCGAAACATCTGTAACGGGCGTAGCGGGCGGAGAGAAGAGAGAGAGACGGGAGGAAAAGACATTATAAACAGAGAAAGCGTTCAAGGCGATACGACACAAGTTGTTTAGATGCTGTAAAAGATGGTGTTCAGGTTTCTCACCATTTTTGTAAGAAAAGCCGATTGAGTGTGCTGGACGAGAAAAAGCGCGGCGTCTCGGTCCGCTGTAGATGTGGATCTGAGGATGTGATCGCAGGAAACTCGAGCAGCGCTCAGGAATCCGTTTCTTCCCCCTCCGTGACGTGACGTGGCCCGTGAAACGCCGTGGAGCAGATCCAGATAAAGAGCACACGCTCAAATTCACACACTCCTCGGTGAGTGAGTGTCCGACTCAGACTGCTAGAGGTTACAGAGTCCATATTACACCAGTCCAGGGTATATTGTGTGCAAATTAATTAAATTACAAGAAAACATTGCTTGTGTGGAAGCAATGCAATGGAATATTGTTTTAGGTCAAATGATAATTTGAAAAGTTGTAAAATAAAATTAGATTTGAAAATAAAGGCGGGCAAAGGGACACAGACTGAGACTGATAATATGTGATATACACTGTAAAAAATAAAAAACACAATTTGTTGAGTCAGCTTAAAATAATTTGTTACCCTGCTGCCTTAAAATTTTAAGTTCAGTCAACTCAAATAAGTTTAGTCAACTTGAAATGTTAAGTTGTACTAAGTAACAACTTAGATATTTGTGTTTGCTAAACTTAACAGATGGGTAAGTAACCCAGCTGCCTTAAAATTTTAAGTTGATTCAACTCAAATATTTAAGTTGTCACTTAGTATAATTTAACATTTCAAGTTGAATAAACTTTTTTTGAGTTGACTGAACTTAAAATTTTGAGGCAGCCAGGTTACAAATTATTTTAAGTTGACTCGACAAATTGTTTTTTACAGTGTATAGATGAATATAGATTCTGCATCTATTGTAAAAGAAATTGCCATTTTAGTATGAAAATGGATGGAACACATGGCAAATTATGCCAATTGTAATTCAATATGCAAATATATAATCGCTGTTGGTTACATTTTGAATGCTGACCATTATATGGGCAAGATTTTAATTTTCCTTGGACATTCTTATATATATATATAGAGAGAGAGAGAGAGAGAGAGAGAGAGAGATTGATTAAATTACACTTTAAAATACTCATAATCATACTCAGTTACTTTTATATGGATTACATGATTACATATTATTTACACAATAGCAATGATTTATTCATAGTTTATTTCACTGGTTCTTAATCCTGGTCCTGGGGGCCCCCTGCTCTGTCTCCCTAAAGCCAGACTCACACTACAGGATTTTTAGCCAGATTTTGCCCTCCCGAGAATCGGAGCAAAAATCTTGTCGAGCACCTCGATCGGTCTCGATGTTCGGCACGGATTATCTGGTAATGTGAGACATTCACAGATTGAATCTTGCACCTCCCGATCTGTTCTCACACAAATCGGGGCCGCCCCGATCATATCAAACATGTTTGATATTCAGGATTTTAAATCGGGATGATCACGACTATGATTACGTCAGTACTTTCACAACAGGCAATGTGCGACTGCAAAACAGCTGCTGTACAGTCTATTGGATAGTGGAGATGGAGGAAACTGCTTCTTATGTTTTTGTAGTAACACTGTCTGTATAATATGTTGAAAACATACCACAAGCGCCTGAAAGCTGTGGACTGAAATCATCTAAGTTTTCAACATAGTAAGTGCATAAAGCTGCTAGCATGCTAGCTAACATATGTAAACATATGTAATCTATTGCGTAAGATCACGTGAGGCGCTCCCTCCCTCATGATAATCTTAATAATATCTTGTAGTGTGTGATGCGCCACAATTTTCAAATCTTGTAGTGTGTGCATGTTTAAGATTTAAGGGAAGATAATCTGCAAAAATTCTCCTTGTGCGCTGCAACCGCATTTCATAATCGAATAGGATTTTAAAAATCCTGTAGTGTGAGCCTGGCTTTATTTAACACACGTGATTGAGATCATCAGTTCATTAGGAGAGAGAACCATGAACTGAACTAACAAGCTGATAATCTCAGTCAGGTGTGTTAAATAAGGGAGAGATGCAAAATGTGCAGAGTAGGGGGGCTCCCAGGACTGGAATTGAGAACCACTGGTTTACTGTATAGTTTATTCTCCCTAATAGAGTGTTTTCACGTTACGTCATCAATCTGGAAGTCGGCCATTGCGGTGGCATTGAGTGTAAACAATGCCATTGAACCGAATGGAACTCGCGTATACACTGTAAAAAACAATTTGTTGAGTCAACTTAAAATAATTTGTAGCCTGACTGCCTTAAAATTAGTCAACTCAAAAAAAGTTTATTCAACTTTAAATGTTAAATTATACTACGTGACAACTTAGATATTTGAGTTGAATCAACTTAAAATTTTAAGGCAGCTGGGTTACTTACCCATCTGTTAAGTTTAGCAAACACAAATATCTAAGTTGTTACTTAGTACAACTTAACATTTCAATTTGACTAAACTTATTTTAGTTGACTGAACTTAAAATTTTAAGGCAGCAGGGTAAGAAATTATTTTATGCTGACTCAACAAATTGTGTTTTTTATTTTTTACAGTGTAGGTTTGGCGAAAAAACTAAGAAACTAAAGTAATTCACTATGTCGAGATAAGAAATAGAGGGAAGAACTATCGGGTCATCCGCCCGACAATGGAGGCAGATCGTACGGATGTTTACCACGTATTACAGGGCTGGACAATATGGACTGCGCTGTGGCCCATGCAAGTACATTCACTGCACTGCATTCGTGTTCCAAAATGTCATTTGTGTGGAAATATTATGTTATTATTATACTTAGTCTGTAAAAGGCCGTTAACAGCTGAAGACGGACATAAAAAGGAGAAAATATTGTAGCAGGCAGATCAATCTCACTGTTCACGATGCACGAAATATTGGAAGACACCCATAATAATGAATTGGGGGTAGGAGTTTATAAGAATGTGTCTCTGAGGGGAACTGTCTGTTTTCAGAAAAGTTTACATGGCTTTTTCTTTTCATCTAGCATCTGTGTAAGGCATTATAAAGCAGCGTAGTGGAGCTTTGTGTACAGCAGTAACCAAGGAAACACTGCTAAGCATTGAGCCCTGTATTAACTTTAGTTTGTCAAAATAAAACGACCTTTTCTGCTTAATAAGTCCTTCTCTATATGATTTAGCAGCTCTATATGATTCCACACATTTTCTGTAGTTTAGACGGCATAAATTAGTAGAACAACGTCTTCAGTGGTACACTAACCGTGCAATCAATGCTTCTGTTTACATATGAGTATCGCCGCGATGGCCGCGCATCAGGGTAACTGACCAGACCCTCTATTTCTCTTTTTCATCCTTTAAATATTACTTTCTAAAATAGCCTACCATTATATATACTCAGAAAATCTTCCAGTTTGGGGACATTCACACATAGACTTGTCATTAGTCAGGTGGCGACATTCAGGTTTAAGACGTGTTTTAACTACTGATGAACACAATAATTTTTATTTGAATTATCACTCAGTCGATTATTTTACTTTGGAATGTATTACTTTGGAAGGCGTTTGTCTTTCAAACACATTTAAATGCGCAAATTTGATCCTCTTTCACCTAATATATTTTTATTTAAAGTAATCCTGAGATTTTAAAATAAATCTCATTATAATTTCAATGTTCATTGCTATCTGATGAAATGAAATGCTGGTAAACAAATAAAATATTAGTTTTTTTTCAGTAAATGTATTATTTTGACTTATTATAAAATTATTTGTTTTAACATTTTTATGATTTAGTTAATCTCCCTGGAGTTCCTTCACAACTTAGTTTCCTTAGTTACCTTAACGTAATATAATATTTAATGCACTTCATGTCTTTACGGCTTCACAGCTTGTTACACAAGCTTCAGTCTGGATCCAGAACACCTAAGAAGAGATGATGCCAACACCTCAGAGGACCTCAGATTATTCCAATCCATAAATAATATACAGCACTGCCAAATTTAGCTTTTGATTGCAACATATAATTCATAGTGTTCATTGTGTGTTTGATTACGTCATTAACTGATTTTTTACCGTACATCTCAACATATGTTCATTAATTTAACATAGTCACCACTAGTAAGCTACTATTAACTATACTGTAAAAACTTTAATTTTCTGCAACAATTTGTATCGTGAAAAGCGCTATACAAATAAACTTGAATTTAACTGAGTGTTGTTGATAACAAATGGAACTTTTTTTACTCTTTGTATTTTATATCAATATGGTACCAGATTATCATATTTAAATCAGTGTGAAAAACAGTCAATGTGAGAGAGGTCAAAAGTAATCTACAAGTAATCTAAAAGTAGTCTGATTATATGTGTAATGTAATGGATTATATTACACATACATTACAATTTGGAATCAGTAATGGATTGCAGTTTGTAAGTAAGTAGTCTACCCAGCTCTGTATATATACATACATCACATTTTGTTTGACATGTTTGCTCCTTTTTTTATTTATATATATTATCATTAATATCTTTTTTCTGTAATTATAGATTAATGTGTCACAGTTGCTGCACCACTTCCATCACACCAATGTTGCCACTAGCAGAGTTTTATTAGAAGTTGGAGAACTTGTTTATCAAGGAAACAGCAGTGTCAGAATAGTTTGAGATGAAATATGAAATGTGATGCATGAAGAAAACAAAGAAAAATTAAGGTAAATATCAGCTGTCAGGAGATTTTTTTTTTTATTAAAGTTGAGGTGTCTGAACATTGGTATGATGGAGACTTCCACCCACTGTTTTTTTTTTTGTTTTGTTTTGTTTTCACTTAAAAAAAAAAAAAAAATCAGCACATCTACTATCACATCACATCTACAGATGCACTAGACAGTTTTTGAAATATGTTCAATGGTCACACTTTATTTCAAGGTCCAGTTCTCACTGTTAACAAACCATTAAGTTAATGCATCGGTTAGGTACAAAGATGTACCTTTTCACTTTTGTACCTTAGGGTTCGACAGAACTATACCTTTTTTTCTGACAGTGTGCTAAATCTAAATTTTGTCAAGATTTATTCACCTTAACGGGCATACCAATCCTAAGATAAAACCTTGCCAACTTGTCATTTTAGCATCCCATTCTATAAAAGGTATAAGCAGTGGTTCATTTCTTTTGAGCAGCTGTGCTTCGTAATGAGATGAAAGCCTGTGTACCATGAAATAATGGCAAGACAGAACATTTTTCTATTAAGTTGTCCACACAGGCTGCACACACATGCACCACCACATCCAATGTAGTCTGATTCAAAAACAAACAAATGGCTCTTATGAGCTGGTTCTTTTTAGTGTATCAAAAACATACAGCAAAGCCAGTGTACAGTAGTACAATAGCTAAAAAAAACCCCTACCATGACTAACTCAGAGGTCCTCTAAGAAATCATATCTCAACTGAAAAGGAATGTGTGTGATTGCAGTCAAACAAGTGTTATTATTTTTCAACACTTCTCTTATTTTGATCTTTGTCTTGTAGAGGCTAGCATTTTCTCATTCCTGGCTTGTGGAACCTTTTTGCCATCTGACAAAATGAAAAAAAAAAACAACAAAAAAAAACCTAAATCCAATAATTCTAGAGGCAAGGAACAACACAGAAAGGTTTTGTTGATGTTTTTGTTGTTTTGTGACATTAATGGTGAGTTTCGATTATTTTTGTGTATCTTCTTTTAATGTATGTCAACGAAGTAGGAAAATTATTAACACAACTTTTGCAATGATAGACCAAATCAGACATTGTTGATGTGTTTAACAGACAAGGCTTTTTTGCCTTGGACCTTTACACTTTATTTATTTTTAATTGAAACAGACTTTTTGTAGACCATTAGAGAAAATAAAACTGTTTTGCTCATTTTTAGACACAAATGATTCCCACATGAGCTATGCATGAACGCTTGCTTCGGTGTTGCCATCCCTAGTCCTCATACCAATCAAATAAATGATTTTCTACAGTACATTTGCCCCTGCTCACCTTTATGTCATTCTAAATGCACTTTTATGAAACTGAAATCATAATGTGTAAGATTTTAATGAGATCTCGTGTGGATGAAATATCTTAGGAGAAGCAAATAATGCTGAATTTCAGTGTATTATAAAGGTGTACAGAGTTTTCATTTTGGGTGAACTATCACTACAACCTAACAATTCATTAGTTGCTTCTCATAGCAACAAGTCTCTCTTGTGGCTAGTCTAGTTGAAATGCAGAATTTTGATGAGATGCAGGTTTGCCAAATGACTGATCAAATTGAAATGATATCCACAGCAAATGCACACAGGGCCTTCTTTTTAAAAAGAGAAAATGAGCTTTGATGTATCAAAAAAGTCGGGTGTGACAGTGTTGTGACAGTGAAAAATCTGAAATAATGCCAAATACTTTGCCTTGAAGTCAGTGTTCAAGTACATTCATTGTGCCACACAGATTTATTTGTGAGACTTGCCAATCAGGAAGAGCAAATAGAGGCTTACCTAACCCAGTCTTTGTCCTCCTAATGTCTTTCAGCCAAGAGTGCTTGGTAATCAGAACAGCACATAATTGCCTCTCCACAGCTACTTTTCATCACTGTTTATCTAACAGTGTCTGCATAAATTCACTTCATGAATGAATAACCCGTCACAAATGCATCTGCTATTCAATCTCCTGTTCTACACCTTTAACACCGGCCAGTCAGATATTCAGAAGCAAGGTCAGTGCTGATGAAGCCTTTGTTTTCCTTCCTGTAGAATCCATTTATCTTCCTCTTTCATGCAACCGCCAACTCTGCAGGTACAAACATATAAAAGATATAGGTATGTCCATAAGGAGCAAAGAAAGGTTTGGTAATTCACAGTCAATCGCTTGTTTACACTAACTGCAAAATGAAAAGGCGAACAAAACGACAAATGATCTATTGACTTTATAAGACCCACATGAGGCTATTTGTTGGGCTAACCAAAATTCACTCCTGCACAATATGGTGGCAGTAATGAAGAAAAAAACTCAAATTTTTCTTTCTTTCTTTCTTTCTTTGTAAATAAGAGATCAGAGGACCTTGAATCACTGCAAATCAAGTGCTTTGAAAGTTTTAGACGTATTCAGAAGCAATGATATGTTAATTATGGTACTGTATGCTTTTGACAGTAATTGGAATTAAGTCACAGTCTCAGCAAATGTAAAAGTGAAAACTTTCCTGTCTGTCAAAGTAATACAAGTTCCCTCCCATCACAGAGAATCCTGTCAGAATCATATAAGCCAGATGTCCATCACAGCTGATCAGTCTCATACAGCACAGAAAGAGTGTTTCACGATACACTTGCTACAGATGCTTCATCCATTTAATCATGAGTCTGTTACACTGTGGACAAATCTTCCTGTTATCTGACTTGAGCATCCCTTCAAATAATTTACTTTGGCTGTTTAGACACAAATGTACAGAATAAATAAAGCATATAAGGAAGGAAAGGAAATGATGTGATGTGTGGCCAACATTTAACCCATCCAAGTGCACACACACAGTAGTGCGTAGTGAGCAAACACACACACACACACACTGTGAACACACACCCAGAGCAGTGGGCAGCCAATGCTGCGGTGCCCAGGGAGCAGTTGGGGGTTCTGTGCCTTGCTCAAGGGTCTCACCTCAGTCTTGGTATTGAGGGTGGAGAGAGTGCTGGA
This sequence comes from Labeo rohita, assembly GCF_022985175.1. NCBI lineage: Eukaryota > Metazoa > Chordata > Actinopteri > Cypriniformes > Cyprinidae > Labeo > Labeo rohita. The sequence continues at coordinate 7,536,618 of NC_066877.1, read as the reverse complement.
TATTCACTCCCCCCACCTACAATCCCTGCCGGACCTGAGAATCGAACCCGCAACCTTCAGGTCTGACTCTCTAACCGTTAGGCCACGACTGCCCCGACTGATATGTAATCATAACCCCTCAACATCACCTTTACAGTTCTCACTGACAGTAATTGTATTACAGCATCATTGTAGCATTTTAAAAACAGTGAATTAATGAATCAATCAATTATTTAGTTGATAAATAAATGCATTTTTCACTATGAACACCACTTCGAAAGCAGCTTTTCAGAAAAATGAAATTAATCAACAGCAGAAAGCATGCTTGATCATCTAATATCTTTGTGCAAAATCTTGTAGTAGTCTGTGCAATCAGCAGAGATTGAGAATGTGAAAATGGTCTCAGAGATGCAACACTTCCCCTTTGTGGTTGATGTGTGAAGTGCTATTTAGTAGTTTAGCTTGGTTATTTAGTGTGATGGTTTTAGCCTCAATAATGAGAGTTTTTATGCCAAATAAGTAAATATGTGAGCATGAAACGTGCTTTAGTTTCAAAATTTCTGGATCCACCCCTCCTATTTATTTATTTATTTATTTATTTTGATTACTTTTTACTTTTGATGTAACTTTAGATATTATTCATGTAAGTATATTTGCATATTTGCCCACTCCTTAAATGCTACTGAATATATCTAATTGAATATTTTAATTAGTCAAGCCTCTATATGGTCAACCATGTTATGTGTGCATAAAAATCTTGAATGCTAAAGCTAATTGAAAATCTTGAATGCTAAATGAATGCTAACTGTCACCCTAATAGCACACATACATCATGGAGACGTCCATTTGACGTCTGCATGTACTTCTGGAAGACATATTTTCTAGAGCGTTTGCTCATCTGCAATACGTCTATAGGCTGTTTCCTATCAGATGTCAAATAGATATAGATGTTTATGATTTAGAATGTATGTAAAAGTGATATCTTACAGACGTCTGTCAGATGTCTGTATACAGCAGATGCTTTCCAGATCAAACGATCTTTAACAGATCATTTTGCAGATGTACGTGCGCTATGGGCAACGATAAAATTGGGAAGGGACAGTTGTATTTATTGAATTTAATATTAAATTATTTTATATTTGTGTAATTTTCTTCCCGTCCTTGTGCCCTTGCTTTGTTGTGCACTTTTAGTTTGTAGTTTTGCTTGGTTCGTGTTCCAGTTTATACTTGTCATTATGGGTTTTTGTCTAGTTAATCTGGTTTCAACTGTGTATATAAGCCCTTGTGTTTTTCTGTGTTCTTTGTCAGGTATTGTCATTTAATGTTGTCTGTTGTTGGTGCCTCAGTTCTGTTCCTTCTTTTTTGGATTCCTGGTTTTGTTTCTGTTTCATTCTAATAAACCACTTCCACTGAATCCTACACTTCTTCATCCCTGGATTTGTTTATGCAACAGTTTGTCCTATAACAGTTTAAAATATCATCTTACCAATGTTGTAACAATTTGCCACCTTGGAATTATAAGGTTCTATCTGATATTTTTGTCAAAATTGGAGTTATTCACATACTGTATTCTTATTCTGTGACAACTTGTTTACATTATGCAATGTTTCTTTTGTAAGCTGTGTATGTTGTGGGCCTTTTTTTTAGAAAACAAAAAGGGTTCTATCTACAGAAGTATGAAACGCAAAAACTTTGAAGCTCGATATCTCAAAAGTGCTCAGAATGCAGATAGAACCTTATAATTCCAAAGCGGCGAATTGTGTTTATTTTGAGTGTTACTTCATGTAGTGACAGTAAACTATTAAATAAAATCATTTTGAGAAATGCTCATAAATTGAATGAATCTCATAGCAAGATTATCTCAATATAAATCACACAAAAATAAGGAATTTTTCTGTCTGTAAGTTTGCAAATTGTGTTGACTATGCTAATGGAATGTCAAAGATGTCTGAGATGACTGGCAAAAACTGCAGAGGTTTTTGAGATAAAGATCAGCAATAATGCAAGAAGATGCTACATTACATTACCTTTGTATACTCTTAAAAATAAAGGTGCTTTAAAAGGTTCTTCACAGCAATGCCATAGAAGAACCATTTTGGTTCCACAAAGAATCATTCAGTCAAAGATTCTTTAAAGAACCTTTCTTACCTTTTTATAATCTGAAGAACCTTCTTTCACCACAGAGAACCTTTTGTGAAAAAGAAAGGTTCTTTGGATGTTAAAGGTTCTTTATGTAACCATTTAGACAAAAAGGTTGTTCTATGGCAGCGTGAAGCACCTTTATTATTATGATTGTAAGGCAAATGTATATGCAACTTGATGGGTTGTAATAGGGCAGCTCAGAAATATGAAAACAAACTACTTAAGTACAAGCCAGAGCAGAAATAAAAATGTATGAAAACAACAGGAAAAAAAGGAGAGATTCTTTTAGTGAACACAAAGTGGAACTAGTGTGAACTGCTTAACAAGACAATCAAACACACTGACAGGATGTGACAGTTCTGCTGTGGAAAATGTGCTCTGTGGTTTTACTGGTCACTGCAAAAAAATAAAATAAATAAATAAATAAATAAATAAACATATTTGTATACAATACATTAACGTCCATTTACATAAGTAATGTGTACACTGCCCTCCAATAGTTTGGAAACACCCCTGGCAAGGTGTGGTTTTGGGACGATATCAGCATAAATCCTTATCATTTTTTGGTGCAAATACATTAAAGTAACTTGACATTATCATTGAAGACCAGCAATAATAATTTTCATTTTGATTACATAATAATGGCAATATATACATGTCAAAGTCAGACATGAAAACAATGAGTTTAGGCCCAGATTATGCAGAGCTGTAATAGTTGCTAATGATGGATATTTTGATGAATCGAAAATTCATGTTTTTTCTATGTATAAACTGTTTATGTAATAAAATATGTTTTCGTAGTTTGTGTTGTCCCTTATCAGTGCAAAATTATCACAAATTAAAAGAGTATTTAAAAGTGTATGTGAGTACTGTTTAGATGTGCTTGCATTCACACTTTAAATCTGTAGCAATTTTTTTTAACTACAGCGTTACGAAAAATTTAAATACTTAGCATATGACCAATGCGAACTATATTCCGTGTAACTGACAATGTGATCTTTATGTTCAGTACTCTTCTATTGTAAATATATTTACTTCTTCCTTTACTAGTTCAGTCTCTACAGCATGTCTGCAAGATGCAGAGCATACAGTAAGACAGTTTACACTCCTTCACGGACAATAAACTGAGTGTATTGATATGGCAAATGTTCAAACCAGGATTCTTCATCTGGATTTCTGTGTCGTTACTGTGCAGGTACTTTTCTTTTCGATATTTCAAAGCCGATAAAAAGAATGTACCCTATGTTTATATTGTGATGCTGTAGTTGAAAAATGTTGTTATTGTATTCTAATGTATTTTTCCATCAGGTTAAAAGATTAAGTACCACATGAACAATGTGTTTTGTCTCATTAGATTTAGCATTTGCATTTTTGCAAGTTTGCATTTTTTTTTAACTGCATGATGACAATGAAATTATTTTCACAAATGTACCATTCAGTGAAGCTATTGTAAACCTGCAGCGATTGTGTCTTTTCATCAGATTATTCCAAATCTAATCAAGAGCAAAAGATTTGGCAGCACATCAACAAAACAGTGTTTGTGGGGGAAACAGTTACGCTTCACTGCAACAAAACCAAATTAGATGATGATTTACATAGAAAATGAACAACTCTGTTATGTTTAGGCAGGACTCTTACAGTAACAAAACAATGAAAAACTTTAGCTCAAACAGGATTCACATCAACCCAGCATCTCACAGAGAATTAACCATACATTAAATATAAACGTCTGATGTAGCAAACTACTACTACCTGTTACCCAGCAGTGATAAGATGGACATTAATGATAACAGGTTATTGCTTGATTTTATTCATTATTTAATTTTTTAGTACAGCAGCTTTTTGTATTTAGTAGTGAGTAGTGCTGGTTGACTGATATTTTGTGGGTTTTACTTGTTTTGTGTCTGTCAGAAAACCAGATCAGACCAGAATGACCCAAACAAATGCCGCTGTACTTCATCATCATCATCATCATCTCATGTTCTGGAGTCATTATGATCTGTCTGATCATCACCATCAGCATCTGCATTCACAGGTGAGAGACACTGAGTTTTTATTAACATTTCTTTTCAGTCTAAGAGAAACTGCATGTGAATGTGTATTTGTCCTTAAAATGCTGTTTGATTATTTAATTAAAATTATCTAGCAAATAAATTTCATTTTAATACAGAAGAATATGAGTTTTAATCTTTGATATGCATAACTAGATAGATCGATCATTATCAATAATCAGGATATTGTTCTGAAAACAAAAAAGAAAAGATCCATTAGGGAAATAAAGTGATTGAAAGGTGGTTTGTTGCAAAGAACTGTTTAACAAAATTAATACAAACACATAAATAAGGTTGAACTGTTATATTTGACACTGTCGATGTGACGGCAGTGTAGTTACAAAATTTAGAAGCACTTGAGGTTCCTACTACAAGTAAACACAAGGTGGCGCCATAACAAAAACTGAGCTGATGCAGTAAAGGTGCGTTCACGCCATAGCCCGCAATTACGGGAGGTTCCAAAAGCGTTCACGTACTCGTAATTACAACTTGTCAACTGGGAGTCTTCTGAGAGCTACGACTTGTGCCATATGACCGCTGTACCAACGTAGGCTCTGTTTAGGCGTTGATAGTGTTGCCATAGAAAAGCATAATTCCGAGTCTGAGGACGTGAACAGCTCCGAGTAGAACGTCACATGTTGTCATCTCGAAATTACGGTAATTACCATATGGCGTGAACCAAGCAGCATAATGCCACATTATTAACAGAAAAAACATACTGTAGGTAAGACTTTATGAAATCAGGAAAGACAGTGAAACTGAGGGAAAATAAATAAAAAAGCATTTAACACACAATCAATAATAACAAAAATCAATTTTTGTTTTATTACTTTTTAATTTAATTTAAACATGAAGGTGGTGCTCCAATAACAAGGAATCCTTAATTATACCACGTAATTACAAATTGCTGGTGCATGAGTGTGAATAATTATATCAGTTTTTATGGTGTTCAGTGTTACACCACAGCTGTGTTCTACAATAATAATAATAATAATAATAATTTGCTATCTTACCACATATAGATTAAATATTACACATAAGCAAGACTGCCATTATAACTGATTTGGTTGAGGAAACAAGACCACAGCTACATCTGTTACATTTGTGCTGCTATCAGACAGCATTTTATCATATGGCGCTATATACAAATCTCAAAATTCATGACGTTGTGACAGGCAAGGTTTGATGTTATGTTTTGGTGTACACATAAAAATTCATAATAAAAGAGAGGCTAATAATAGAGCTCAGAATGGGATATCAATTGGAAATTGGACTGCGCATGCAGTGCTTATGTTTTCACTATTTCAGTTTTTTGTCACTCATTTTCAGGAATTAAAGTGCAGAATTTTGTAGATTTTGTACATGTGCTTTATGTGCTTTATACATTTCGCTGTAGCATTAGGTGAATTCTGTTGTTTCTGTTATTAGCTCTCTGTGGCTTCTTGCTTCCTGCTTGTCTTCCTGTCACTCTTAGTGAATCATCACTATACAACGTGTTTAGCATCATTAATCCTAACTCTTGTTACTTTATACTTTTCTGCTTATCACATGAAGTATACTTAAAAATCAAAACTGAATTCTGTTTTTTTTTTTTTATTTTAAAATGTCATACATTTAAAAAAAAAAAGACATTTTAAAATGTCACAAAAAAGTTATTTAAATATTTATTTTGAGTTTCTAGTACTGTATGTACACAAAGATTATTCAAAGTATTTAAACATTACTGAATTGCATGACAGTGTGAAATCATGAGTTATATCAGTTATTCCACATCATTTAGTGATTATTATGTTACGGTAGCTTTAGCAAACTCAGCAAACTCAGCTAACTCAGCGGCTGTCGTTGGCATTGCCCTCTCCTTTACTAGTTCAGTCTCTACAGCATGTCTACAAGATCCTGAGCAGTTACTCCTTCACAGCCCTGTTATGGCAGAATTTCACACCAGAATTCTTCATTTGGATCTCTCTATCATCATTATTCTCCTGATTCATGCAGGTAATGATTTAATATAAACATTTCCCCCTGCTTGTTTATGATGTCTAAAGCCAATAAACAGGATTTACTTTATCTATGTTAAAATGAGTATAAAGCCCAGTGTTATGATGAAATATTAGTAATTAGTAACTTAACATTTGTGTAGTTGTTGATAAATTTTATGATTGCATTTATGTTTTCATCACGTCGCCATATAAACAATGTGTTTCATGAGCATTTGCATGTGTGCATTGTTTTTACTACATGATGACAGTGAAATAAATTTCAGTTTTTCCGTCCAGTGAAATTACTGTAAATCTGCAGTGATTGTGATTTTCTGTCTTTTCATCAGATTATTTTAAATCTAATCAAGAGCAAAAGATTCGTCAGCACATCAACAAAACAGTGTTTGTGGGAGAAACAGTTAAACTTCACTGCAACAAAACTCAGTTGGATGATGATTTCACATGGAAAATCAACAACACTATTATTTTTAGAAAGGTCTCTGATATTAACATAACTAAGACAAATTTCAGCTCAAACAGGATTCACATCAACCCAGCAGCTCACAGAGAATTAACAATTCATCAAATACAAACGTCTGATGCAGGAAACTACACCTGTTACCCAGCAGCGATAAGATGGACATTAAAAATAACAGGTTATTACATGATTTAATTTCTTGGATTTCTTGGACTTATATAGATGCAAAGCAGTATTTTTTAACTAATAGTGAGTAGTGCTGGTTGACTGATATCATGATTGTTTGACTTTTATGTATCTTATAGAAAACACAGCCAGACCACAATCACCTAATCAAATGCCGCTGTACATCATCATAACCATCATCTCATGTTCTGGAGTCATTATAATCTGTCTGATCATCACCATCAGCATCTTCATTAACAGGTGAGTCATTATTTTTTGTGTTTTTATAGTAGTGTTTATGAATATCCTTCTAAATATTCTTTCTAATCACTTTTATAAATCTTTATATGGTGGTTCTTCAACTCTGCACACTTTTATGTCCCAAGACTTCATAATCATTAAAACAAACAGATTTCTACTTTTTCATTTTGTCATATAAAGGTCACATTAAAAATGTCTTGGACACATTATATCATGCCATCATAAATTATTTCCGCTACAAATGCCTTTTATGCATATATTTTAATAGCTTTTCCAGTAACACTTTTTGCAAAAAACAGATAACTCTTTGTGTGTGTGTGTGTGTGTGTTTTTTATGTTATCATGTTTTTATTGTGCTTTATTCTGTTAGTTTAGCTGTACGTTTTAGTAATTTTTACTTTATAACAGAATAACCCAACTGAAGTTTGATTGAGGTTAATTGGAACGCACAACTCTCATTAGAGTATTAGTCGACTCTTTAGAAAAAATATATATATGTACGTAATTCTCCTGTGATCTCCTGATGTCTGTTGTGGACAAATTAAATACATTTGTGAGCCATTAAACAATACAAATCCAGTGATCACCCTCTGATTTTTATCATATTGACATTGTTATATGATGTTTGCTGTTCATAATAAACTGCATTCTGTTGTTCTCCCAATGTTTCAACACTGTAACAGGAAACCTGAGCAGATGAAGATGA